>NC_077238.1:22442292-22534792 GCF_947179165.1 Solanum dulcamara
CAATTATCCTCATCTAATTCCCAAAATCACTTTCAAACACGTAAAATCACGAATACATGATCCTACAAGCTTAGACATAGATTTAGAAATTCACTTGCCTCGATTTCGACCTCGAACTACGTAGGAATCTAAGCTTTACCCTTACGCTGATATTCCGAATCAAGACAATCTATTCAAATAAGCAATGTCAATAAGAATACGAGTCTAACGATACCCATTTTGATATTTTTAACACTGTGCCCAAAACTGATCTGAACAGCCCAAAATACCCGATTTCGAAAGACGAACAAAATCCAAAAATCTTTATTAAAAATGATCCTTGAGGTATTTAGAGACTAATATTGAAAATCAATTTGAATTTGGAGTTAAAATCACCCCTCAAACACCAATTTAAAGAATGAAAAGTTCTTAGTGAAACCCCTCAATTTGAAGTCTTTAAATCATGAAATTGCAAGTGAAAATCACGTTAAAATCATTGGGTAATGAAAGATTTTAGTCAAGAACACTTACCCTCACCAAATCCTTGAAAACCCCCCTTTAAAATCGCCTAGGCCGAGCTTCTAGGGTTCAACAATGGAAGAAATGGGATAAATTCCGATTTTTGGAAATTTTCAAGTCTGCCCAGGTGTTGCTCTTCGCGATTGCGACACCCTCCCTCGCGATCTTGATGAGAAAACTTCGGTCAACTCATTAATTGACCATCACAATCACGGAGAATTCCTCGCGATCGTGATGACCAATTCAGCTAACCCTTCGCGATCGTGACTAGGCCTACGCGATCGCGAAGAACAAGAATTCTTGCACCAAATATCAACAACCAACAACAAAAACACTAAGTCTCAATTCTTGGAATCAACCCTCGAGATTCGTTCGAAATTCTGAGCACACAAACCTTATATGCTACCATACTAATTTTGAAACTCAATGGAATCATCAGAATTCGAATTCGACGTCTCCTTGACTCAAAACTCGTAAAGTCACCCCTAAACTAACTTAGGCCTCCATAATACCAAAATAGAACCTTTAAAAATTCCATTAACACTTCTTCTAGACTAAAAACTATCCCCCGAATCCAACGGAGTCATCGAAATTCCATTCCGAGCATCGAAACTCCAAAAGTTGACCAAAGTCAAACATTGGCGTAAAATTCATCAAATTCCCAACTCAAGATCTCAATTTTTCGTTATAGCCCCAATTCTGATTCCGTAAACTTTCCTAAACCAATTTTTTCATTCTGAAACTGCTGGAATCGATGAAATTCCGTTCTGAGACTCATAGCTCTAGTTGATCTAAAATACCACTTTTAAACATTTAAAGCTTATGGAAACTCTAAATTTCGAAAATCCAACCTTTTCATAAAATTTTTCCAAAAACCGACTCTCGATACAAATATGATAAGACTCAGGGCAACTAGGGGAAGGACTAAAATAGTTATTTCGCAAAAAATTTCAAAAATGACCTTCAGGGTCATTACAGTTTGGGTTGCTGTTTTTTATGCTTTCGGTTGATTTTTTAAGATTATTTTATTTTATTATTTTGTCTCATGTTCACGGTTTGCTCTATTTTTTTATTACTTTTAGTTGTTTGTTGATTTGGTTCTTTAACAAATTTCGTTAGTAGTTCTTGCCCCATTTAAGATTTTGTTGTTTATTTGTTTGGTATTGTTTATCTTATTTTGGTTGCAGTTACTTTATTTATTAACAATTCATTGATGTGTGAAATCTTTTGTTGGGTTTGGTATTGTTATTATATTAAAATGTTGTTTTTTTTGTGTTTGTTGTAGTTCTCAGTCTACTGTTTGGGTTGTCATATCTAATGTTAGGTCCTTTTAAGTTCTTTTCTTTTTGCTAGTGTGATCTTTTGTTAGACATTGCAAATGTTTAAGTTATAATTTCTAGGCTTATTTCATCTAGTCATTTAGTTTAAGATTTTTGTTAGGCATTCACTGTTTTGTTATGAACCAAATTGTTTGGCTAAACTTTTGCATTTCTTTACTAATTTTATATTGATTTTGTGCCTTAAAAGCACACTTGCGTGTCAATGTTTTATTGAGTGTTGTTTATTTTGTTGCTTCCCCAGATATTTTAATTAATTTGAATAGGTTAAAATTGGCCATTGAAAAAATTTCTCCGTCGATTTTTGAGGTCTCTCCATTTTAAAAAACAGAAATTTAGTTTAAGTTTATATACATTTAATTTGTTGGCATATTTAACTTAGTACTATTTTATTTTTATCAAAGAACCCCATCATTAAAACACCATTAGCAGTAAGTCATATCTCTTTTTCCTTTTTTTTGGTTTGCTTTATATATTGGTTACTTCATGCTTGTGTTTTATAGAATATGGTCCATTTTAAGTGTTTTTGATTTTATTTATTTATTTATTTTTTAAATCATTTTTTATTCTAATGTGATATCAATATTAATGTATTTGGGTTGTTTTTCCTCTAGTCATTTTAATAATTTTGTTGGAGTGTCCTCCAATGTTCTTTTTATTTTCATTATTATGCTATTTTTTTTGGTTGATTTCCTTTTTATGTGTTTCTGCCTTCAAACTTTTTCTTTAAATAATTTTGACACTCCTTTTGTCTCTATTATAATTAATCTTATATAGGAAGTTAAAAAAAAAGTGGCCGATGAAGAAATTACCATCAATTTCTAAGGCCTTCATATTTATAAAACGGATTTTATTTTTGAGTTGTTGTTGTTGTTGTTGTTACTAACACTTGTACTAAGTGTCTTTACAAGTACCCAACTCATAGTTACTTCCCGAAGAAGCTATTCGAATAAATTTTGAATAATAATTTTAATTCATTATTATGTATATTATCAAGTTAGCCAAATATTAGGTCATTTCCTATATTATGATTTTACTTTATTTTTGTGTATATTTTATTGTTTATTATATTTGTTATATTATTTATCTCTTCCTCAATTTTAAAAAAATGAGTTCAGTCGGGATCCACAGTTGTGGATTTTGAAGGATGCTAATACGTTTCCTTCGAATCACTTGAACCCCTTACCTAGAATTTAGTAATTTCGTAGATATTTTTATAAATAATTAATTGATTTCCTAATTATCCTAAAATTAGGTGGCGACTCCTTAAATTAAATTTTTTTTTTCTTTAAGTTCTTTTTAAACTATTAAGTTGATTTTTTTACGAGTCCATGACGTTGCTCCTTATTTGCAAAAATAGAGATGTAACAGAATGTCAACTCTGCTCGAAATATGAGGTTCTAACCATTATGAGTTCATTTTTTAAATTGAGGAGATTTTTCTTTTATTATGTCATACATTATATCTTGTATATTTTGTAGATTATTTGTATATTGTACTTATTATTTTTTTATTATTTGTTTAATTATATTTATACTGTCATTTGCATTCATGGCATATTTCGTTAATCAACTCTGATATTTTGTATCTGAAAGAATGGTTTTACGAACCCGAAACTGATCTTTTTTATACATAACCTTTTTCAAAATGCATGATAATTTATGGGTTCGTCATGCAGCCAATGATTGTCATAAGTTCCAACTCAAGTTATCCGCTTGGGTTACCGATCTTTCAAAAGCAACTCTAGATAATTCGTAAAAATAACTGCTCAGTCAAAAGTTACGCTACTTAGTCAAAACTTTTGATTGTATAGTCAAACGTTGTGGCTGCTTAGTCAAAAATTGTGTCTGCTTAGTCAAAAGTTATGGTTGTATAGTCAACAATTGCCGCTGTATAGTCAAAAGTTGCGGTTGTATAGTCAAAAGTTGCGGCTGCTTAGTCAAAAATTTTGGTTGTATAGACAAAAGTTGTGGCTGCTTAGTCAAAAGTTGTAGTTGTCTTGTCAAAAATATGGTTACCTAGTCAATGGTTGGAACTACGTTTGACATGATTCCTGCTTCAACGGGAT
Organism: Solanum dulcamara; assembly: GCF_947179165.1. Lineage (NCBI taxonomy): Eukaryota > Viridiplantae > Streptophyta > Magnoliopsida > Solanales > Solanaceae > Solanum > Solanum dulcamara. The sequence continues at coordinate 22,446,196 of NC_077238.1, forward strand.
ACGTAGGCGCCACCATGGCTCGGTCATGTTTCCTATAAGCTTTTCATTATTTTACAACAGAAACTGGGCAAAATATTTTGAGAAGATCTCAAAATTTTTCACAAGAAGACATTTGCTACAAGATTGAATACCAAATTTTGTTGAAGCTGGAACAGGGGTAAAAATTTTGAGGAAAATCCTCAAAAATTAAATCAAGGCCGCACTCAGACACCAGACTAGCGAGGCGTCGCTCTGAGTTTATTTATCTCTTCGTATTAATTTTTGTACATAGTGTTATGTTCAATAGATATCTTTGATCTTCTTTGTCTTATATTTCTTTAAAAAATAGTTTTTTAAAAAAAACAAAAGATTTTGTTTGACATTTTTAAATTTGGGTAGTCCGCTCTCCAACTTGACTCGTTGATTTTTTCATTTTATTATTTTTTCCTTCAAAAAAAGTAATTTTTTTACTGTTTAAAGATATTTTTACCATATCTGCATGAACTACGCACATCTGATTCTAATCCAAATGAGATATGTAGGCAACCCTTATAGGGTTCATTATTCTTTATTCAAAAAACTTTTAAAAAAAAATAATAATATATATTTCTCATTGTTAAAATCATGTTTTGACTTAATTGGTGCCAACATAGTTAGAGTGTATATATGAAAGAGCAATCAATATAATAGAGAAGACTAACTTCGTGGTAAATCATAGATTTTTTTGGTACCTCTCGTTCATACTTTTGTTACACATAAAAACATTCTCTTTCATGCTTTCAAGATGAGAACAAAGCCAACTTCATGTTTCATGTGCATTGAATTAAATTCAATTGTGTTGCATTGTTGATCTAGAACTTGGCCTAAATGTTATTGAGGCGAAATTATGAGTAATGTTTGATTTGAAAAATGACTGTAGGCCTTCTTTGACCCATTTGTTCCTTTTCAAGCTTACCAAATGACATTAATCCTTATCATGTCCCACTTTGAGCCTAAAAGCTTTTTTTTTGGACAACCACATTTTTAGCCTATACCCTTTTTGAGTGCTTATACGCACTATCCCTCTCTTGGCCTTGCCTTTTTGAGTGCACTGAAAATGTGTGAGATACAAAAGAAGATTCAAAGGTCAAAGTTTTTGAAAATAAAAATTGAAAAATCCTTCAAAGTTTAGGATGCAAAAATGACTTTAAAAAAACTTGAGAATTTTCCACAAGTTCAAGAAAGCAAAATTGCTCTTCTCCAAACAAACAGGAGAAATTTTAAAAAATGATGAGAAGGGGAAAAAGTTTAGACAAGTTAAGCTTGAAAAGAAGTCCAAAAGGACATCGATGAGATCAAGAGCTAAAAGCGTAACAAACTTTGAAAGCACAAATTCAGTGCAATGCTCAAAAAGAAATTAAGTTACTTTTATCCCAAATGAATATCCTACCCTTCCCTAAACCTACATTACAAGCCGATAACAAGTCCTACATGATTTCATTTCAAATTTTCTCACATTAGTGGAGATTTACATAAATGCCAAGTCCATGGTATCACAATTGCATACGTTGAACTATTTCTGAGTGTGAGCGTACTTCACAAAATGTACTCAAGTCATAATACTTTAAATGTACGCAAATTGGGACTTCTTTTGGTAAGAACACTTCAAGCATGATGTGGTCCTAGTTCAAAGCCTTTGTTTGGAGTAAGATGGACAAATCTTGCCGTTATTTAAGTACATTTGAGGTACCATTCGAAGTCATAGGAATTACCTCGAAGTCAATCTCGGTTGAATGAGAAAGCATTCATGAGAAATTTCTATGCAATACTTTTGTTGGTGCTAATTATAGTTAAAATGTTTCATTGTTCAAAAAATAAAAATGGGTTGACACCCATCTTTTAATGCTTGTCCAAAGAAACCGTTTAAATCATTCACCATTAAATTGTATTTTTGGGTCGTCATTCCATTCAAAATGATACTTTTTAAAGTTGTTTTGTTATCTCAGGCATAAGGATACTTTTAAAATTGGTTTGTCATGCCATCTAAATTGACATTTTTAAAAAATTGGTTTGTCATACCTTTCAAAATGACATTTTTTTTATATTATTGGTTATTTCCTTCAATTGATATTTTTTGTAAGATTCAGAATGTTGTTTTGTTCAAAGTAGGACATTGGATCATTACCGTATTCATTGTTTATATAAGACCATGTTTGCATAGTTTAAGTTGCATTTATGTTATCGTTGCTACTAACATTTTTATTGCAGATTAGGTAGTCCGCCTTTCAAAGAGACACATTGGGATGTCACCTTCCTAAAAAGTGACATTTCAAGTTCAAATTAGGTTGTCTGCCTTTCAAGGAACACATTGGAACTTCACCTCTAAAATGTGACAAACTGAGATGTCACCTTCCTAAAAAGTGACATGTTGGGACATCACCTCCCTAAAAAGTGACATGTTCAGACGTCACCTCTCTAAAAAGTGACACAATGAGACGTCACCTCCCTAAAAATTGACATTTCAAATTCAAATTAAGTCATCCGGCTTTCAAGGGACATATTGGGACTTCACCTCCCTAAAAAGTGACATGTTGGGACGTCACTTCCCTAAAAGGTGATATTTCAAGTTCAAATTGGGTCGTCCGCCTTTCAAGTGACAAATTGGAACGTCACCTCTCTAAAAAGTACCATGTTTGGACATCAACTCCTTAAAAAGTGACATATTAAGACCTCACCTCCCTAAAAGTGACATATTAAGACGTCACCTCCCTAAAAGTGACATGTTAGTAAGTCACCTCTCCAAAATGTGACATGTTGGGAAGTCACCTCCCCAAAAAGTGACATGTCGGGACGCCACCTCCCTAAAAAGTGGCATGCTATATTTAAGTTGGGTCATCTGTCTTACAAGCGGAAAGTTAAGACATCACGCCGTTCAAAGTGACATGCTATGTGGATCGTCTTCCTTTCAAAGGTACACAAATTTTCACTAGGCATTTTTGGAAGTAACGTCGAAGGTACGTGCGTGTCTTCAGTTTTCAACTAGTCCTTGTCTTTTTGTTGATTATTTTCTGCCATATTGACGGATGTAGAGTATTGCTCAAAAGCTCTATTTACATCTCATTTTGTTTTGTTCAAAGTTTATCAAATCAAAATTGGGTTCATCAACTTTGTTTGTCCACAATTTCTTTCATCAATCCTAGACAAACAAAGGGACAAGTTGTTGACACCCAATTTTGGCTCATCGCGTTCAAAATTAACTACTTTGGTCTTTCGAATACAAGACTCAATTATTCAATCATATTTCATATTTTCTTTGCGGGCCCCCTCCCTTTCCCATTTTCAAACTCTTTCTCTCTCTCTCTCTTCTTTTATTTTTTTCTAAATAATAAAAAACACCCATTTTTGGTAGTTTCTTATCAACAACCACAAACCCAAACATCCCCATATTCACTCCTTTTTATCATTGTTAATTCACCAACAACTCTTTTTCTAACAAAACCAACAACCTCACAAACACACAACTCTCTCTCTCTCTCTCTCTCTCTCCATTTCCAGCCAACTCCAAGATAGAACAACCCAAAAACCTCACCTACAAAATCCATCTTCCTTATTTTTTGTTCCAGTCACCTCCATGTTGGAAAATAACCAAAGTTCCACCACCAGAAACCACTGATTCTCCAAGTTCCAGTGAACCAGCAGTGAGCTTCGGTAACTATGAACAAGTCCAAAATCACGTCGCCTATGGGTATCTTTTATATTTTCACATTTTTCCTTGAATGCTCTATTTGTGTCAAGATCCGAAATTCAGGTGTGATGGAACTTATCATTTCCCACTGGACAAATCAGCCTAACCCACTGAATACAGAAATAAAAGTAGAAACAATTTAAAAATAAGCAATTTAAATGTCAAAAGCGGAAGTCTTAATCACTAACAATTTTTTTTCATGGACTGGTTGTCACATATACAAGACTTCTACTATAAAAAACTAAAATAAATACAAGTCTCATCCTTTGTATCTCAAATAGATCAAAGTAAAAGATAAAGAGGAATAGGAAAGATGTCCGATAACAACAACTACCTCTCGAATCTCCTCAGTAAGACGCGGATGGAAAATGAGAGAACGAGATCATTGTCCGGATTCATAACTTACACAAGTGTATATAGCAAGGGTGAGTACCACCGACACGGTATCTAGCAAGCGAACAACTAAGATAAGCTAAGCTAATAAGACACACGTATTCCTGTCATACCATCCAACCCACCCAGACTACAACCTGCATGAAAATTATCCCAGACTAACAGTTCTAACAGCACAATACATGTATACATATAAGTCTCCACCACAGTACAACTCAACTATCAACAGGATCTCAATAGTGAAGAAAATAGATCAAGGGGATAGCAGGGGTAAAACAGTCCAAAATAGAAAATATGTATGATGCGATGAAATGTAATGCAATGTCACATATAGTGATGCATGTCTGTCCTAAATGATACACATCCACTGACTAGCAGGCTGAAATCCATGGGGCCACACATGGACCATGTATCTGCCGAAACCATTTTCCTTCGGCATAACTCATTTTTCGCCGGAACCATTTCCCTTCAGCATTTCCGGAACTATTTTCCTTCTGCATAAATCATTTCTCATCGGAACCATTTTCCTTTGGCATAATCATCGAATCAAATTTCATCTCAAAGTATCAGAATCAATGCAAATAGGCAATGTCCATGAAAAATACGATGATGGAATGATAATATCAACAAATCACAAGTCATATATCAACAGTAAGTTCAAATATCCACAATAATTCAAATATCAACCCATATCAAAACGGTATATTCAAATATTCACGATAGATCAAGTATCACTCTTATTGAACACAACATATATAAATCCTCCCACTCACTTTCTATTACCCCTTTATTTCAATATAAATTTGCTTAAACATCAATTATCCTCATCTAATTCCCAAAATCACTTTCAAACACGTAAAATCACGAATACATGATCCTACAAGCTTAGACATAGATTTAGAAATTCACTTGCCTCGATTTCGACCTCGAACTACGTAGGAATCTAAGCTTTACCCTTACGCTGATATTCCGAATCAAGACAATCTATTCAAATAAGCAATGCCAATAAGAATACGAGTCTAACGATACCCATTTTGATATTTTTAACACTGTGCCCAAAACTGATCTGAACAGCCCAAAATACCCGATTTCGAAAGACGAACAAAATCCAAAAATCTTTATTAAAAATGATCCTTGAGGTATTTAGAGACTAATATTGAAAATCAATTTGAATTTGGAGTTAAAATCACCCCTCAAACACCAATTTAAAGAATGAAAAGTTCTTAGTGAAACCCCTCAATTTGAAGTCTTTAAATCATGAAATTGCAAGTGAAAATCACGTTAAAATCATTGGGTAATGAAAGATTTTAGTCAAGAACACTTACCCTCACCAAATCCTTGAAAAACCCCCTTTAAAATCGCCTAGGCCGAGCTTCTAGGGTTCAACAATGGAAGAAATGGGATAAATTCCGATTTTTGGAAATTTTCAAGTCTGCCCAGGTGTTGCTCTTCGCGATTGCGACACCCTCCCTCGCGATCTTGATGAGAAAACTTCGGTCAACTCATTAATTGACCATCACAATCACGGAGAATTCCTCGCGATCGTGATGACCAATTCAGCTAATCCTTCGCGATCGTGACTAGGCCTACGAGATCGCGAAGAACAAGAATTCTTGCACCAAATATCAACAACCAACAACAAAAACACTAAGTCTCAATTCTTGGAATCAACCCTCGAGATTCGTTCGAAATTCTGAGCACACAAACCTTATATGCTACCATACTAATTTTGAAACTCAATGGAATCATCAGAATTCGAATTCGACGTCTCCTTGACTCAAAACTCGTAAAGTCACCCCTAAACTAACTTAGGCCTCCAAAATACCAAAATAGAACCTTTAAAAATTCCATTAACACTTCTTCTAGACTAAAAACTATCCCCCGAATCCAACGGAGTCATCGAAATTCCATTCCGAGCATCGAAACTCCAAAAGTTGACCAAAGTCAAACATTGGCGTAAAATTCATCAAATTCCCAACTCAAGATCTCAATTCTTCGTTATAGCCCCAATTCTGATTCCGTAAACTTTCCTAAACCAATTTTTTCATTCTGAAACTGCTGGAATCGATGAAATTCCGTTCTGAGACTCATAGCTCTAGTTGATCTAAAATACCACTTTTAAACATTTAAAGCTTATGGAAACTCTAAATTTCGAAAATCCAACCTTTTCATAAAATTTTTCCAAAAACCGACTCTCGATACAAATATGATAAGACTCAGGGCAACTAGGGGAAGGACTAAAATAGTTATTTCGCAAAAAATTTCAAAAATGACCTTCAGGGTCATTACAGTTTGGGTTGCTGTTTTTTATGCTTTCGGTTGATTTTTTAAGATTATTTTATTTTATTATTTTGTCTCATGTTCACGGTTTGCTCTATTTTTTTATTACTTTTAGTTGTTTGTTGATTTGGTTCTTTAACAAATTTCGTTAGTAGTTCTTGCCCCATTTAAGATTTTGTTGTTTATTTGTTTGGTATTGTTTATCTTATTTTGGTTGCAGTTACTTTATTTATTAACAATTCATTGATGTGTGAAATCTTTTGTTGGGTTTGGTATTGTTATTATATTAAAATGTTGTTTTTTTTGTGTTTGTTGTAGTTCTCAGTCTACTGTTTGGGTTGTCATATCTAATGTTAGGTCCTTTTAAGTTCTTTTCTTTTTGCTAGTGTGATCTTTTGTTAGACATTGCAAATGTTTAAGTTATAATTTCTAGGCTTATTTCATCTAGTCAAATGTTTAAGATTTTTGTTAGGCATTCACTGTTTTGTTATGAACCAAATTGTTTGGCTAAACTTTTGCATTTCTTTACTAATTTTATATTGATTTTGTGCCTTAAAAGCACACTTGTGTGTCAATGTTTTATTGAGTGTTGTTTATTTTGTTGCTTCCCCAGATATTTTAATTAATTTGAATAGGTTAAAATTGGCCATTGAAAAAATTTCTCCGTCGATTTTTGAGGTCTCTCCATTTTAAAAAACAGAAATTTAGTTTAAGTTTATCTACATTTAATTTGTTGGCATATTTAACTTAGTACTATTTTATTTTTATCAAAGAACCCCATCATTAAAACACCATTAGCAGTAAGTCATATCTCTTTTTCCTTTTTTTTGGTTTGCTTTATATATTGGTTACTTCATGCTTGTGTTTTATAGAATATGGTTGTTTTTTTTTGGGGGGGGGGGGTGGACAGACCCTACACGAGGCTCCCACCTCTCGTGCACAGTCAGGGGTTGAGCTGCACCCCCAAGCCTTAACATAAATAAAATAAAGTAAAAATACACGGAGGGGGACATAAACCTTACCTCCGATCCTATGTTGGTTCATAAGTCGGCTAACCTACTAAGGTCGGCTAACTCATTCCCGTTACAAAAAAGGGCTAACTAAAACTAGAAAGCATTAAACCTATGGGAGGACTCCTCCCGGTACAAGTCGACTAAGTAAGCATAAATGAGGGAGACTCTCCCCTTCCATGAGAAAACAAGAAAGTAACCTACACTAGTCCTATTCAACTACGCGACGAATCACATAGCTAAATTGAAGCAGAACAAGTATACGAAACTTCTATCTCGCATGGGATGAGAAAGTTCTATTCATCTTTGCCCTTTTTAGTCTTTTCATACCAAGTAAGTCCAAATGGAGAGATGCATCAACTTCAATATCATGATTATAGCAGCTATGGAGGATGAAAAATGGAAAGAAGTGTATCAGTCAGCCGCTTTGGAGCTGTATTAGTCAGCAGCTTTGGAGATGTTATGGAGGATGACATGGTCCTGAGTTGCTGTATGTGGCAGATGTAAGTGGTGCAGCTGTGACTGAACTGCTTCTTGGAGATCCAACTGGAATCTTGTAGGAGGTTTAAAGGAGGCTTCAACTTCCTGTTGCCTTTCTTTAGTGTGCAGCTGTGTAGAGTATCATGCTTGTGCAAGCTGTAGTATCCTGCAGTAGAAATGCACATTAAGAGGTGCAATTCTGCTGATTCATGCGGCAGTTCTGCAAGCTTCTTGGGTGCTGCATGTTGTTGGAGGTGTTGTGTATTGAGGCTTGTATCCCCAAATATTACTTGATTTAGTGTATCTCCAGCTACCTGCAAATGCATAAAACCAAGCCAACAAGACCAAAAACAAAGATCCACAAACAAAAATGGAATTCCCCAAGTTGCTGTGGTTACTGTAGAATTGTTGTGGATGGACCAATTGCTGTGACTGTAGCTCCTCATGTTCTTATTGTTGTTGAAGCAGTTGTACCTGTTGCACCATGCTTTTGCTGTTGTATATTGCAACCTGTAGAAGAAGTAGCCTTGGCTTGGGTGTTTAACTGATGGAGCCTTGCATTTTGGAAGGTTCCATTGCTGCTGTATTATGTGTCTGTACACCAATAAATAAACAAACAAGGAGTTCCAAGTAGCTTGGATGTAATGGGGTTGATGCAGGTAATAAAGGATGGAATCTGGCATGGTTGGATTGTTGGTGAGGGCTGGTGATGCTCCTGCATCTCTAGCATTTGTCTCTCTTTGTTTGGATCTCTGTGGACCTGCATAAACAAGTAGCCAAAGAACCAAACGAATGTGGGAGAAGTATAGGCTGCTGCAAACCTGTAGCCAGCTTCCTAGTGCCTTCATAGTGGAAGTGCTCAGTTGTTTGTTGTTGCAAGTTACCTTCAGGAGGAGACCTTTCCTCATGATCAGCTCCTTAGAGCACCTGCACATACAAACAAAAACAAAGCAAAGAAAGGAAAAGACCTGAAAGAGTGCTTTGGAGCTTGTTAGCTTTAAATCGGCTAACGTTTTCAAGGCCGCTCGACTAACGTCTCCAATTATCCGATTAAGGTGAAACTTCTTGGGCTTTGAAACTACTATATTTGCTATATTCCTGCAACATTTGGGGGTCTTTTGGACAAAATGGAAACTCCAAGTTGTGAAGTGCACCAGTTGGAGACTTAAGTCGACTAACCTTTTCAAGGTCGCTCGACTAACGTCTCCAATTATCCGTTGGAGGTAAAACTTCTTGGGATTTGCAAATACTGTATTTTATGTATTCTTGCAACATTTGGAGGTAATTTGGACAGGCTGGAGGCTCCAAGTTGTGAAATTCTCCATTTGGGGACTTAAGTCTGCTAACGTTTTCAAGGTCGCTCGACTAACGTCTCCAATTATCCGTTTGAGTTGAAACTCTATGGGATCTTCAGGAATTGTATTTGCAGTAATCCTGCACAATATGGAGGCATTTTGGTGATGCATGATGTATTTGTTAAGTAATGCTGGTTGCTTTTGGCCTCTGGTGCTGCTGTTAGAATGCTGCTATTGTTTATCAATTGGAGTCACTGCTGCTTCTGTAATATGGCTTATGCAAATGATGTTATTGATATGCTGGTGTAAGAACTTCAAACTCAGCTGCTGCAACTCCAACCCCAGGCTCAAAGTAGCATTAAACCTGCACAATGAGCCACACAACAGAAAACAAAAACAGAACCAGAGTTTCCTTTTTGATGGATTTGTTACACCTGCACAAAAACAATCAAACAAGAAACAATCAACAAAACAAACAGTAGGCTTGCACTCCATTGGTTGATGGTGTTCTGCAGATTCCTGTTGGTTGTTGGTGGTGTTGTGTGATTCATCAAGGTGTTGTAGGGTGTTGGTTGTTGGTGATCTTGTTGTGGGATGCTGCATGTGTGTTGCAACCATGAATGGGCCTTCACTTGCTGGATGGTCTATTATATGTCTACACCTACCTGCACATCCAAGAATGAGAAGAAAGGAGAAGACCTCTACTCTATTCTTTACCTCTAGTGGTATGTTGATTATTCTATGAAAGCAATAAACTAGGGAGACTCTCCCTTTACAATATGACATAGCTATGTTGACTAAGAAACAGTACATTGCAAAATACATATAGAAAACTATTACACAATCTGACTTAAGATATATTAATCAAGGAGGTTGTTTGATCCTTTTTAGGCTTTTCCTTCTGAAACTTGCCAGTCCTAGCTTGTCCATCTTGAAGTAACCCTTGGTTTCTTTTGGAAGCTGCTGTAAGTTGTAGAATTGTTGTGTCTGATTGAATATGTGGCTGCATTTAGATAAGGTATCTGCAGGGTGATTTGTTTCTCTGAATATGTGTATGCACTGGAAGAATTCCAGGAGCTGGACCAAAGACTGCAAATTTGCAACATATTTGTAAATGCTCCAAGGTGGTTTGATATCTTGTTTCAGCCACTTGGTCAATAATTCTGAATCAACTTCCAATATCACTCTATTGTAGCCATGTTGGAGGCACCATTTGATGCCATTAGTTGCTGCCTGCACCTCTGCTTGGTTGTTAGTACCCTGTCCCAATAGAGTTGCAAAGGCATATATTAAGTTCCCATTGTGGTCTCTTAATATTCCCCCTGCTCCAATTTTCCCAGGGTTGTCTAGTGCACTTCCATCAGTATTCAACTTCACTATGGAAGGTGGAGGCCTAATCCACACCACTTTGATCACTCTCATATCATGCTGGCATTGTTCTACCATAGTAACTAGCTCCTTCCAGCTCTCTGGCCACTTAATGTAGGGGTAAGCATTGTTTATCAGCATGTATAGATCCTTACCTATGGAGAATTTAACTCTAGTAACACTAGATTTCTTTCCTCCATACTTGCTTGCACATCTATTCTTCCATATATGCCAACAAACAAAGATAGGAGTGGCCTGCAACATGAGCTTATGGACATCATTATTGGGCTTGGAAGTCCACCACTTCATCAGGATGCATCTCAAGGACATGGTGTCATGCAGGATCCCCCAAGAACTGGAGAATTGTTGCCAACTATGCTTGGCAAAATCTCCAGAAGCAAATATGTGCTCTATATCATCCAATCCAGGTCTGTAGCAACAAGAGCATGCTGCTGGTGCTACTCCAAACTGGACAAGTTTATTATTGGTGGGCAGCATATATCTGAGAGCTCTCCAAAGTAGAAAGGAAACTTTGAAAGGAATGTTGGTGTGCCAAGTGCTGCCATCAGTTAAAATTCTAGCTTTCTTCTCCCTGATTTGTTCCCAAGCAGATTTGCATGTGAAGCCACAATGAGAATTCAGTTTCCAGCAAGCTTGATCAGGTATGTTGTGTTTGTAGATAATATCAGTGCTAAGTATCTGCTGCACCAGTTGAGGAGGGGCATCTTTTCTGTTTTTCTGCACATTCCATTCCCCATTCTCCAGGTATTCAGAGACTGTAGTATTATTGAGCCTTGGTAGATAGCTATTGTGATTAGCTAGGGGTCCTATACCCATCCAATCATCCCACCAAAAGCTGCATGTACCTGAATTGATGTGCCAATTTATATGAGGCTCAATATTCATTTTATTTGCCACTATATGCTTCCACATAAGAGATTGACCTGTATTCCATTTTTTTATCACTGGATGTGCTCTTTGGCAGTACTTAGCCTTTAAAAATTCTCCCCATAGTGTCTTCTTGGACCTGAAGGTCCACCACTGTTTGTATTGCAAGGCCAAGCACACATCTTGTATGTTTTTCATACCAATACCCCCTTCCTCCACAGGGTAGCTGAGTGTCTCCCAGGATGCCCAATGGTATTTTCTCTTTTCTTTGTCCTAGCCCTAGAAAAAATCTGCCATAAGGCTTGTAATTTGTTTAAGGGTAGTGACTGTAGGGGTGATAGCTGACACCAGGTGGATTGGAAGGGATTGCAACACTGACTTAATAAGAGTAGATCTTCCCCCATAGCTCAATATTTTGGTCTGCCATCCTCTAATCCTGGAGATCACTTTGGAGACCATACTAGTAAAGTAAATGATTCTTTGACCCCCAATATATAAGGGACATCCTAAATAGGTAATAGGGCCATGAGTTGATTTGAAACCAGTGATAGAAGTTACCCTTTCAATAATAGCTGGATCAGTATTCAGAGGGATCATACATTGACTCTTTTCTTTGTTAATAAGCTGTCCTGATGTGTGTTCATATAGCTGCATAGTCTTCATGATCAGCTTGAGGGAAAATTTGGAGGTTGAAGTGAAAATAATTACATCATCAGCAAAGCTCAAGTGATTAATTGAAGGACCCTTCTTCTCCATGTGAAAGCCTGTATACAAATAGTGTTGATGAAGGTTGTTGAGTAGTCTTGACAGCACCTCAGCACCTAAAATAAATAGGGCTGGAGACAAATGATCTCCCTGTTTGAGGCCTCTTGTAGAATGAAAAAAACTATGCCTACCTCCATTCACAATAACTGAGTACCAGTTATTAGCCATTAACCTCCAAACCATGTCAATAAATACATCTCCAAAACCCATTCTTCTCATAACTAGACATATAAATGACCAAGACACCCTGTCATAGGCTTTGGCCATGTCTAGTTTGATAACAACATTGTCTCCAATCTTTGGTTTTTTGATGCCATGAATGATCTCTTGTGCTAACATAATATTTTCAGAAATGCTTCTTCCCTGTACAAACCCAGACTGATTTTCAGAGATTACCTGAGGGAGAATTGGGGCTAGTCTGAGGTAAAGGACTTTAGAAATCACTTTATTGGTGAAGTTGCTGAGTGATATAGGCCTAAAATCTGAAAGTTTATTAGGATGGTCTACTTTTAGGAGTAGAACCAAACAAGCATGTGTGATGAACTTGGGAATAGAATGTCCACAACAAAAGTACTTTACTAAGTTTAAAAAATCTTCACTAATAATATCCCAACAAGTATGGAAGAATTTGCCATTAAATCCATCAGGACCTGCAGCAGACACATCACTGAGAGAAAATACAGCAGCTTTCAACTCCTCCTTGGTAGGTATAGCATTAAGAATTTGGTTTTGCTGAGCTGTGATGGTATTGGATATGCATTTTAGGATATCTTCATTGATCAAATCCTCTTTTCCAGTAAAGATCTTCTCAAAGTATTCACAGGCAGCAATAACTATGTTTTGATCACCTTGAATGGTGTTTTCTTGGTCATCAGTGATTTTATGAATAAATAATCTTCTTCTCCTTCCTTTGATGATAGCATGAAAATATTTGGAGTTGGCATCTCCATCCTTAAACCACTGAAGCTGAGTTTTTTGCTTAAGGATGGAATGCTCTATCTTCAAATATCTAATGTATAGAGCATTCACTTGATTAAGCTTGCTCCTATTACTTTCAGAATTGTTTTGGATAATAGCCTCTTCTGCTTGTTGTACCTTCTGTTCAAATTCCTTGACAGCTTCATATATGTCTCCATATTGTATTCTTGACCAAGTGCTAAGAGTGTTTGCCACCCTCTTAAGTTTCATATGGAATATTCTCATTGGATTACCTTCAATAGATTCTTCCCAGCAGGCTTTAACAGTGTCCAAAAAGGATTCATTCTCCACCCAGCAATTAAGGAACTTGAAGTATTTTATAGGATTACTGTGAGTCTCCTTGAATTCAAGTAAAAGAGGACAGTGGTCTGAACCTGTAGAACCAAGATGAGTCATGGTAGTCATAGGCATTATCTCTAACCACCTATCATTCACCATGGCCCTGTCCAACCTCTTCCATATTCTAGCTTCCATGTCCCTGTTATTGCACCATGTAAAATTCTGCCCATGGAGGCCCAAATCAGTGAGACCACATGCTTCAATTACACTTATGAACTCAAGACTTTTGTTCATATTGTATGGTTGCCCTCCTAGTTTTTCTTCAACATCTGTGATCACATTAAAGTCTCCAATAGTGCACCATGGTTTGTTTGTGTTAGCATACTGCAACATCTTATCCCAAAGGCTCCTTCTCATGTAATCCTTACACTTGGCATAAACAAAGGTAATAATATGGGAATTAGGATTAGCCACATGTTTGATTTCACAAGTAACCTGCTGTTCATCTTGATCTATAACAGAGCAGTCCACATCCTGATTCCAAAACAACCAAATCTTGTTATTGGGATTATGGATGGCACTGTCCATTCTCAATTGATTTCTGTAGTGGTTGAGCTGTGATTGCTTTGCAAATGGTTCCAGAATTGTTAACATGGATAGGTTGTGATAATCCTTGAGTTTTTGGAGTCTGTCTAAGGCGCCTTGTGTATCAATACTCCTTGCATTCCAGCAAATTGTACTAATCATCAAAGTTTGTGGGATTTAGACCTTGTGTTGATGTTGCTTTTGACAGCAAAATTATCAGAACTGGTGATGGTTCATTTTAAGTGTTTTTGATTTTATCTATTTATTTATTTTTTAAATCATTTTTCATTCTAATGTGATATAAATATTAATGTATTTGGGTTGTTTTTCCTCTAGTCATTTTAATAATTTTCAATGTTCTTTTTATTTTCATTATTATGCTATTTTTTTTGGTTGATTTCCTTTTTATGTGTTTCTGTCTTCAAACTTTTTCTTTAAATAATTTTGACACTCTTTTTGTCTCTATTATAATTAATCTTATATAGGAAGTTAAAAAAAAGTGGACGATGAAGAAATTATCATCGATTTCTAAGGACTCCATATTTATAAGACGTATTTTATTTTTGAGTTGTTGTTATTATTATTATTATTTTAATTATTATTATTATTATTATTATTATTATTATTCATATTTATTCATTACTAACACTTAACTAAGTGTCTTTACAGGTACACAACTCAAAGTTGCTTTCCAAAAAAGCTATTCGAATAAATTTCGAATAATAATTTTAATTCATTATTATGTATATTATCGATGTTAGCCAAATATTAGGCCATTTCCTATATTATTATTTTACTTTATTTTTGTATATATTTTTTTGTTTATTATATTTGTTATGTTATTTATCTCCTCCTTAATTTTTAAAAAATAATTTCAATTGGGACTCATAGTTGTGGAGTATGAAGGATAGCACTATATTTTCTTTGAAATCACTTGAACTCCATACCTAAAGTCTATTAATTTCGTAGACATTTTGTAAATAATTAATTGATTTCCTAATTATCCTAAAATTAGGTGACGATTTCTTAAATTATAAATTTTCTTTAAATTCTTTTTAAATTATTAAATTGATTTTTTTACGAGTCCATAATGTTGCTCCTTATTTGCAAAAATAAATATGTAACAGTAGTTTGCTTCTAGCAACATCTAATAATGCCTACTTTTTGTTCTGTGCTTGTAGATGTTATAATCCATCGAGAGACTTACATTTCTACTAGATTTTGTTGGAAGAAATTGTTATCGTGTTGGCTTTACTAATCATTAATTGTAAGATTATTGGGTCTGTGCTGTGGCCCCTGTAGTCATAAGCTAAGCGACGGGAACAATACCATTGTTGCGGCCCTTCATGGCACACGTTTATGCTTATCACTTACCTATGTTCTTGCATCACAAGAGTGTGAATTATTGCTTATATGCCTCCGTTACCTCTTGAGGTCCTTATCCATCTACTTTTCACATTTTGCAGCTCACGTTTTGCCATGAGCTACCTGCAGATATTGTCCATTTTCCTGTTCCTGATCTTTCCTGTAAGGGAAAATGGTCAAATGTATCTTTAAACTATTTATAAAAGGTTAATTTTACCCTGTGTTATGTTTTTTGTTCAAAAATATTTCTACTGTTATGTTTTGGGCTAAAAAATGTCTCTAAATTAGAAAAATACATCAAAATACCTTTTTCCTAACCGTTTCTCCAAAGTAAGAAAATGGTTCTATTTTGCCATTGAACAATGCAAAATAAGATAGTTGTTTCCTCCATCTAAAGTTTAGGACATAATTTGTAAATACTTGAACAAAAACTTATATTGGTGATTATGAGATTAATTTGACTATTTCAAATGAAAATTTTTATATAATGTTGGTTTGATGTTTATATAAATATTAATTATCTGCAATATTTTTTCAACTAAATATTTATTCTACTGTTTTCTTACAGAACTATTATGGTCTCGAATTAAACTTGAGATAACTTAAAGTTACGATAAGCAATGTAATATATTAAGGTATAGTTGAATTTGATTTTCTTTATCATATCATTCTTAGAGTTAGTAGAATAAATTCATTATTATTAATATAAAAAAAATTAAATAGTTGGGAAAAAGTATATAATATAATGTTTAGAAATAAAAACTCATATTATAAGAAATCAGAATAATTTTTTAAAATAAGTTATTGCTTAAGAATTATTTTTTTTTTAACTAACTTTAAAAATGATATAATAAAAACAAGGGAAAAAGCTCAAATATGCCATCGAACTTTGAGAAAAGGTTCATCTATGCCATCTGTTAAAAGTGTGGCTCATTTATGTCATTTTCGTTTGAGAAAAGGCTCATCCATGTCATTATTTGTTAACTGAAATGACATAGATGAGTCAAACTTTAACAAATGACATAGATGAACCTTGTAACAAATAATGACATAGATGAACCTTTTCTCAAAGTTCGATGACATATTTGAACTTTTTCTATTTTAATTAATAATTTAGTTAATATTTTTGTAAAATGAAAAATATTTTTAGTTTACATATAATGGCATGACTGAACCTTTTTTCAGATAAAAATAACATGAATGGGCCAATTTTTTAACGGATGACATAAATAAGTTTTTTCTCAAACGACATATTTAAACTTTTTCCCTAAAAACAATAAAATTCAATTATAGCTCGTATATTTTGTAACGTTGAGGAAGCATTGTTGTCAGACGGGAAGGAGAAGTGCGGGTTCCAAGAGGGTAGAGAACGAGTAAAAGAGTCCCCCATGTGCATCTAATGCTAACATTGACAAACTTTTGTAACATTTATGTTTTAATTAATTGACAAAATTTTAACTAAAACAATTCAGATATACCATCGGTATAATAATTTACTACTATTTTTTTTTTGTAAAATATCGAGAGATTTATTCTAGTGTTATTCAAAATTTTAGGCTATTTATCCCGATCAACATGCTATTTCATCCATCAAGATTCAACCTTTTCCTAGATCATTATTTTGAGAAGGCTAGAAAAGGCAGGGGGAAAAAGAGAAATTGGAAGTGTAAAGGCGGAATGACTTGAGATGTTTTTATACTTAGTTTCGTTTACAAGTTGGATCTTTATATTTATGACTTTGCCAACTGAACTCTTAAACTTACTGAAACACAATATTTTAAACCCCTTTCTCATCCGATATGTGTAAGTGTAGTACACTCGTTTTACTTGTGTAATTCCACGTCATTTTTAGTGACATATAAGATATTAAATGTTAAAAAATAAAAAAGTATA
Organism: Solanum dulcamara; assembly: GCF_947179165.1. NCBI lineage: Eukaryota > Viridiplantae > Streptophyta > Magnoliopsida > Solanales > Solanaceae > Solanum > Solanum dulcamara. Next base: position 22,463,478 of record NC_077238.1, read on the forward strand.
TTTTTCTAAATTATGAAAATTTTGAACATTATGTTCTTCAAATTTGCTCCCAAATTGAGAGCCAAATTCATGCTAAATAGATCAAATTCTTGTCTATTTGACTTGAATTTTATATTACAAGTTCACAAATACAAATCCAACAAATATTCATCACAATTTTGAATTAATTTCAAAAATTAACAAAACTCATTTATTATTCTCCAAGCTTCCTCAAGCTTATCAATGGAGTTTTTCAATACCCAATATCACCCTTCACATTACACAAACAAGATTTAAAAGATACGCAAAAAATTAAAACTATTAAGAATGAAAATGTGGTAGAACAAAAAATGGCCAAAGAAAGTATTGATTTGTAGTGAAAAATAAATTAATTTGAGAGAGCATTTAGAGATAGAGATAAAAAGTTTGATTGCGGGAGGGGGAGGGGGTGATGTTAAGAAGATGAAGAAGGGGATGAGTATGATGGATGGATCTATAGAAGAGGAAAAAGTGGGCTGAAAAGAAGAAAGTTGGGAGGTGTAAGTGTGTGTACGCGGGGGGGGGGGGGGGGGGGGACGAGGGGCCGGAAGAAGGAAGGTTGTTCCTTTTCTTTTTTTTTTTTTAGTTACAGTTTTTTTTAAAATATTTTTTTAATATAAAATATTTAACCTCACTTTTCTTAAAATGCGTGTAGTGATGCATTTTTCCAACTTAGCAGTATCAGTGCCACGTAAGTTCGGTTAATAGTCAGAGGGGTTTAAAATATTGTGTTTTGGTGAGTTGAAGGATTCAGTTGGTAAAATCATAAGTATAAGGGTCCAACTTACAAACGAAGTCAAGTATAAGAGTCCACCTGATAATTCCGCCAAGTGTAAAAACAAAGAACTCACATGACCTTTAACATTAAACAATCAAAAATTCTCCAAAGGCATATTCCCATTAAAAAAAATAAAAATTCATCAACCACATTTCGACATTACTGCCTTGGTTCCACTTTGTGCGACATTATATTTTTATTACATGGTTTTTAGAAGAATGACATTTTAAAAAAATATTTGCAACATTTTGTAACTATGTGAAATAAAAGAGGTTAGCACAAAAGATTTGGAACATGATTGAAGGCTTAAGGAAGAAAGTTACTAGTACTAGTTAGTAAATGTAAATATAGGTACAGATTATTACCAGCAGAAAGAAGAAGGTAACTTAAAAGAGAAAGAAGAGGGAAGATGACCAGTCCTCCTTATATAATCTGCCTTTTCAGAAGTCTTCACAGCTTTTTCATTCAACTCTGCCTCAGCATTCCCTCTTTTCTCTTCTGCTATTCTCCTTGCTGCTGCCAATTTGTTTTTGTACTTCTCCTCTGCCCTTGCTTTTATTCTCTCTGCCTTCACCTGCAAAATCCCTCAATCATAACTCTATATTATTTATTACCCATAAATATAATGCCACTATCATTTGTTTTGTAACTAGACTCTTACGGTGGATAAACTTCAGTGATCATAGCCGAAAAAGTTTCTAGTATAGGACAGCGGGGAGTTAAATATTTGCAAAAGTTACGTTGATATTAAGTTCACACTTGGTGTAACAACAACACTAATATATCTAATGAAATCCTATGAGTATGATTTGGAGAGGCTAGAATGTAAGCACACCTTACCACTATCTCAGGGAGGTGGAGAGTTGTTTTCGAAAGACTAATAATTTACACCCATAAATTTTAAATTATTAAATCCGCCTCTAACAACATCTCAAGTAGTTACGATCACAAACAAGAACATATAGGGAATGTAATGAAAGGAAGTGCCATATCATAAAGGATTAAGGTTGATTACCTCCATTCTTTTCATTTCCATTTCAGCTTTCCTCTTTTCATGATTTTCCCAAGCTTGTATTTTCACCTCTTCGCGCTTATACCTGCAGATAAATCAATATATTTGCTTATTACTCATATGATCAATGCTAAGAAAGAATGGTACAAACAGTCCGCTTGTTAAAAGATGATAATAAACATCAAGTGTTGAAACAAAAACTTTTTAAGTGCTTAAACTGGTTTTATAGATTTTGACACAAGTGTTGAAACTGATAATGACCAAATGAGTAATTTCTAATTAGTGAAGCAGCCTATCTAGTACATTACCTTGCCATGTACTTAGCACGTTCAGCCTCATCCCACGCCATTGCACGAGTCTCCAGTGGATTAAGCTTGTTGGGATGGTCTGTTCCCTTCTTAGCTGCTATTTCGTTGTCAATAGTTTCCTCTACATCGCGAACAATTCGTGCAGTCCCTGCATTTCCACTGTTCTGATCAATGGTGGCAACAATTTGACCATTTTCTATTGTCCCATTTTGTCCCCTAATAGGAGTAGAAGATCCTGAGGATATTGGGCTTCTTACTGCTGGAGTTGTGGCTCTAATTGGTGTGGCTGTTCTTGATGGCTCTTGGCTTGCAATTGGGGTCATTTCTGTTCCCATGTCCCTAACACATATGGATCGAACAATGGATGCAGAGTTGTTGTTGTTATTATTGATTCTCCATATTGATTCATCACAATCAACTCTCTTTGTTTCTACTTGAAATTGAATCATACTAGAATCACCCTCATCGCCACTCGAATAGTCTTCTTTCTTTGGGACAGGTGCAATCAACCTTAAGTCATCAGCATTGGAGTTTCGAGGGGTGGCTTTAGATTGGTGTTTTTCTCCTCCTCTTGAAAGATTGACCAACCATTTTTGTGCATCATCCCATTTTGATGGTGTTGGTTTACCTGAGGCTGCTGTTCTATGATGAGTCGATGCACGATTCATTCCATGAAACTCAAAATTGCCTCCTACAACCTCTTGTTGTTTTTGTCCATAATTCAAGCATCCTTTCTCCTCTATAGATCTCATTTTGTCACTCTTATACTTCACTTACACTCCCAAACTCCTTTATCGACCCTTTTCTTGATTCTTTTTCTCTTTTTGCCTAATGGATTTAGAAGGCAGATCTAGAAATACCAGGATAAGAGTGTTTATTCATCAATTAAAAGCAACAGAATAAAGTTGTAGGAAATCAACAATGACAAACTTTCTTAAGTGTAGCACTTAAATCATATGCTAATTAAGTTAAATAAAGAGTGCAACAAAAACTTATGTTTGGACAAACAAGTGACTTCATTCAAGATTTGAAAAAATGAGTGAGTTCATTTAATCAGTAGATAGCAAATTAAAGTAAAGAAACCATAAAACTAACTTTGAAGAGAAGCTGACCATTTACATGCTGAAGAGCAAAGCAGAGAATACTAAGGCCTCCTTGGAACCATAAATTTTTTAGATGAAGTTCAGATCCACTCTTAAAACTTTTCTACTAATATTCTCTTCATTTGCATGCTACACACCAAATTATAGAAGTATTTAATAATACTATCGTATATTTTAACATGTAGCAACAAATAATTACATTACTCTCTACGCTACAAGCGTTACTTTTTTTTAACTGTCTTTTTAGATGACTTGATATTATAAAAAAAATCTTTTACGCCATTTATGAATAAAAGTTAAAACTAATAATACAAAGGTGAAGGAAACAAAATTTCCTCTCTCTGTAATCAAGTACTAACTCTATTACCTAGAAACTTGTGCATTTTATTCCTAAATATACAGTGATTTTTGTAACTTATCTCCCACTATTTCACTCTCCATGGAATCTTGGGAATAGTTTCAGTGACACCCTAACCCAAAAAAGCCATACATAAATAATGATTCTTGGGATTTATTAAGGCATTGCTCCACCATATATAGAAAAAAGAAGAAGCTGATTATAGATAATTTCTAAATTGTAACGGTTAGTTGCTAGGTAACAAAAGGCAGCTGTAGACATCAAATGAGAGTGACACTCAGGGTTTGGGGGGATGAGGGGGTGTACAATATTTATTGCAAATGTCAGTATGTGAGTTTTGGCAGTGTTGGATTAGATAGATTTCTAATAAACAAAAACAAATTCTGATTTATTTCACATGGCCAGGATGGGCATGGGACTGTGCCATTTGTTTCCTAGACTATTTTTGTGTAACAATTTCTGAAAATATATTAAATGGTTATGCCCCAATATTTTGACCATATATGGAGGTATTGAGGACCACACTGGTGGATTTAGGACGGGTTCATTGGATGACTTTCTAATCAAAATGAGTCGGAGAAGATGCACAATTATCTTTTTGAATTTGAGTGTAATTCTTAATTACACACTTCATTTTTGCATTGTTCTTTGTTGATATTCATCCCATGTCATAAATTTCTTTGCTTGTTAGGTTGAAAATTGATGAGTCAAAAATGTGAATTGATAGTTGGACAATCTCAATAACTAAATCTCACCAATCTTTCTATCAAGAAACTTAAATGACATCAAAGGGAACGAATTTTTCCCTATAAATAGGGTACTCTTACTCATTTGTTAAGCACACCAAAAACACAAAGGAGGGAAAAGAAGAGTGATGCATCACAAATGAAAATAATCTGTGAGGAAAAAATAGAGAGTGTGACCGATATTGTAGAGAGATGGAGAAATCAAAAGAGAGTTATTTTTTTTTTGTGTGTAGTGGTCTTTGGAGTTTTTAATCAGACTTACAAGTGTAAAATTCCTTACTATAGTGATATCAGTTGCTCTTCTCGGCTTGTGATTTTTTCCTTATCCAGAAGGGTTTCCACGTAAAAAATTTGATGTCATTATTGTTTTTTTTCATTCTTGTTGATTAACCATATCATTATGTTCCGCTTTTGTTGCTCGTATACCGCAAATATTATTTCTGGGACAGGTTTATTCCGAATAATTCATATTAGAGCACATGTTCTGCTCATTTACAAAAATAATTTTTTGCGGTCTATCATACTATAGTCAGAAAAAAATATGTCTGGAGTAAAGTACGAAGTAACAAAATTTAATGGTGCTAGTGGTTTCTCAACATGGAAGAAAAGGATGAGGGATTTGCTCATTCAACAAGGATTGCACAAAGCACTATGTGGCAAATCTAAAAAGCCTGAATCCATGAAACTTGAGGACTGAGAATAAATGGATGAAAAGGCAGCTAGTGCAATCAGGTTGGATTTAACAGATGATGTGGTTAATAACATTATCGATGAAGAGAGTGCATGTGGCATTTGGACAAGGTTAGAAAATCTATACATGTCCAAAACGTTGACAAATAAATTGTACCTAAAGAAGAAATTGTACGCCCTACATATGGGTGAAGGTACAAATTTTTTGTCACATTTAAATGTGCTTAATGGACTAATCCCGCAGTTAGCAAACCTCAGAGTAAAAATTGAGGAATAAGATAAAGCCATTGTGCTCCTAAACTCGATACCATCTTCTTATGATAATTTGGTAACAACTATCTTACATTGTAAAGATGATATTGAGCTTAAGGATGTTACATCAACTCTTCTACTCAATGAGAAAATTAGAGAAAAGCCTGAAAATCATGGGTGACCTCTCATCATAGAAAGTAGAGACAGGAGTTATCAAAGGAGTTCAAACAACTATGGTAGATCAGGAGCTCGTGGAAAGTCCAAGGTCCGATCAAAATCAAAAATAAGAAATTGCTACAATTGCGATCAACTAGGTCACATAAAAAAAGATTGTCAAAATCTAAAAAAGGGGCAAAGGTGAAAGCAATGGCCAACAAAACGATGAAAACACAGCTACCATGATGCGAAATAATAAAAATATTGTTCTCTTCATAAACGAGGAAGAGAAATGCATGCACTTGGCAGGTGTAGAGTCATAATGGGTGGTTCACACAACAACATCTTACCATGCTACACCGTTAAGAGATATATTTTATAGATATATAGCACGTGATTTTGGCACCGTGAGAATGGTAACATAAGTTACTCAAACATTGCGGGGATCGGAGACATTTGTATCAAGACTAATGTTGGTTGCACATTGGTCCTAAATGACGTGCGCCATGTAGCTGATTTGCGAATGAACTTAACTTGAGAATTTCTTTGGACCTAGATGGATATGAGAACTACTTTGCAAATTAAAAATGGGGACTTACCAAAGGGGCATTGGTGATTGCAAAGGGAGCTACTCGTTGCAAGTTGCATAGGATTGCAAAAATATACCGAGGTGAATTAAATGCGGCTCACAAACGGATTTATGTAGATTTGTGCCATTAAATAATGGGTCATATGAGTGAGAAAGGATTGCAAATTCTTGCCAAGAAATCACTCATTTCTTTTGCCAAAGGTATGATGATAAAACCTTGTGACTATTATTTATTTGGTAAGCAACATAGAGTCTTATTTCAAACATCGTCTGAAATAAAGTTGAGTATACCTGATTTGGTATATTCTGATGTTTGTGGTCCAATAAAGATAGAATTAATAGGCGATAACAAATACTTTGTTACTTTTATTGATGATGCTTCACGAAAATTATGGATTTATATCTTAAAAACTAAAGATCAGGTGTTTGAAGTATTCCAAAAGTTTCATGCTCTGATAGAAAGGGAGACAGGTCAAAAACTAAAGCGTCTTCGAACTGACAATGGAGGTGAGTACACTTCTAGGGGATTTGAAGAGTATTGTTCAATCCATGGGATCAAACATGAAAATATAGTTCATAGAACCCCAAAACACAATCGTGTAGCTGAGAGGATGAATTCCACTATTGTTGAGAAGGTGAGATGCATGCTCAGAATAGCTAAATTTCCTAAGTTATTCTGGGGTGAAGCTGTTCAGACAGCCTATTATCTTACCAATCGTAGTCCATCAGTTCCATTGGAGTTTGACATCCTAAAGAGAGTTTGGACAAATCAGAAAGTGTCCTACTCGCATCTAAATGTGTTTGGTTGTAAAGCTTTTGCACATATACCGAAGGAGCAGAGAACCGAATTAGGTGATAAATTATTTTCCTGCATATTTATCAGATATGGAGATAAAGAATTCAAGTAAAGACTATGTGATCCTATAAAGAAGAAGGTCATCGGAAGCGGAGATGTAATCTTCCGAGAAAGTGAAGTTGGAATTATTGACGGTCTGTTTGAGAAGGCCAAGAAAAAGAATAGTATAGTACCTAATCTTGTTACCATTCCTTCTACTTCTAACTATTCCATGAGTGTAGAAAGTACAACCGATGAGTTTATTGAGTAGAGAGAGCAACCAAATGAGGTTGTTGAGCAGGGGGAGAAACTTATTGATTATATCGAGCAAGCTGAGTACCATTCTCAAGAAGAAGAAGAACAATCACAAACTCTAAGAAGATCAGAAAGGCAAAGGGTAGCATCATCCAAGTAACCTTCCTTAGATGAGGGGGAGCTAGAAAGTCTTAAAGAGGTGATGTCTTATTCATAAAAGAACCAGTGGATGAAAGCCATGCAAGAAGAGATAGAATCTCTACAGAAAAAGGCACATACAAGCTGGTTGAAATTCCAAAAGGTAAAAGACCACTTAAGTGAAAATGGGTCTTTAAACTCAAGAAATATAGAAATGGCAAGCTGGTTAGATACAAAGCTCGTTTGGTGGTAAAAGTCTTTGAAAATAAAAAAATATTGATTTTGGTGAAATTTTTTCGTCTGTTGTCAAAATGACTTCTATTCGATCTATTTTGAGCCTAGCAGCTAGCCTAGATCTTGAAGTGGAGAAGTCGGACGTGAAAACTGCATTTCTTCATGAAAAATTGGAAGAGGAGATTTATATGGAACACCAGAAGGATTTGAAGTATTTAAAAAGAAACACATGGTGTGAAAATTGAATAAGAGTCTTTATGGGTTGAAACAGGCACCAAAGCAGTGGTTCAAAATTTTTGACTCTTTTATGAAAAGTCAAACTTATACAAAGACCTATTCTAATCCATGTGTATACTTTAAAAAGTTTTTTGACAACAACTTTATTATTTTATTATTGTATGTGGATGACATGTTAATTATAGGATAAGACAAGGAGTTAATTGCCATGTTAAAAAGAGATTTGTCTAAGTCATTTGACATGAAGGACTTGGGCCAGCACAACAAATTCTAGGATGAAGATTGTTCGAAAACGAACAAGTAGAAAGTTTTGGCTATATCAGGAAAAATACATTGAACGTGTACTAGATCAGTTCAATATGAAGAGTGCTAAAGTTGTTAGCACACCTCTTGCTGGTCATTTGAAGTTGAACAACAAGATGTGTCCTACAACAAAGGAGAAGAAAATAAATATGGCTAAAGTTCCCCATTCTTCAACAGTCGGGAGTTTGATATATGCAATGGTATGTACTAGACCTAACATTTTTCATGTAGTTGGTGTTGTTAGTAGGTTTCTTGAAAATACTAGAAAAGAATACCGGGAAGCAGTTAAGTGGATACTCAGATACCTGAGAAGTATAACAAGAGACCGCTTATGTTTTGAAGGATCTGATCTAATTTTGAAGGGCTATACAGATGCTCATATGGCAGGTGACCTTGATAATAGAAAATCCACTACTGGATATTTGTTTACATTTTCAGAGGGAGTTATATCATGGAAATTAAAGTTATAGAAGTGTGTCGCACTCTTTACAACTGAAGTAGAGTATATTGCAGCTACTGAAGCTGGCAAATAAATTGTTTGGCGGAAATAATTTCTTCAAGAACTTGGATTGCATCAGAAGAAATACATTGCCTATTATGACAGTAAAAATGTAATAGACTTGAGAAAAAAACACCATGTATCATGCAAGAACAAAGCATATCGATGTGAGATATCACTAGATTCGAAAAAGGATAGACGACGGATCTATGCAGGTCATGAAGATCCCTACTAGTGAGATCCTTCAGATATGCTGATGAAGGCGGTATCAAGAGACAAGTTTGAATTGTGCAAAGAACTTGATGCACTCAAAATATGAAACCGGCGTTCTTTTCTTCAAGTGCATTACAAGTGTTAAATTCCTTATTATAGTGATATCAGTTACTCCTCTCGGCCCGTGGTTTTCTCCCTTATATAGAAGGGTTTCCACAAAAAACAATTGGTGTCATTATTTCTCTTTTTTATTCTTGTTGATTAACCATATTATTATGTTCCACTTTTTTTGCTCGTATACTACAAATATTATTTCCGTGATGGGTTTATTCTCAACATTCTTAATATTTCTTTGGATTTTTTTTTGAAAAAATCATAATTTTGGTCATCAAGTTAGTGTCTTATTGTGGTTTTGGTCCTTGTGTTATTGAATTTAGTGTCACAATCCAATCTTAGGGCCTATACATGACACGGAGAATGAGACACCTAGAGGTACCTCGCCCAAGTCTCTTAGCATTCATTTAGTGTTTCATAGGTAATGACATTCAATAACAATTGAAAAAAAGGAATAATGGGATTAAAGAAAATAACACGGAATAGGAATCAAGAGATAAAATTTAACATTATATATTTATGTCTAAACATATCTTTACTAAAAAGACTTGGCAGGGGCTAATACAGTCCGTAGCTCACCCTTATAGTAAATGGAACAAGAGCTCAAAAAGTAATTCAAATGTCTATACCAATCATGAACTAGAAAGGTGAAAAGGAGTTTTGTTTCCCAAACATGGTAACTCACCAAGTTATTAGCCTTCAACGATAAAACTAGCCACATGGAGGTGAATGTGGACCAGTACCGGTCCCTATATGCTGATATCATGTAGGCAAAAAAGTATGCATTATTACTTTGAATGTACTAAGTATGTAGTCATGCTAGAACATTTAAGAAACGTTAGAACATTTGTGTAATATGAAATATAGTGCAGTGCATGAGTAATCAATCATGTACATAGCATTTGAAACATCCATTTTGTAGGAAGATGACCGTAACCGGCATTTAAGATCATGCGAGCTATTATATGGAATCCAACATAACCCCCTAAGTTGGCATGGGGAGACTACTTATCGGGTAGAACTCTGTTAACTTAAATCATTTCTTTAACTTTAACTTTAAAGGCTTTTATGGATCCAATAGCCTATAAGAGCTCCTATGTTGGCATATAGTTAATGCAACATGAGACTTTACTTAAGGAACCCTTGGGTCGAGTCCCCATATACATGATACATTCGGTGCTAGATCAAATCCTATGGAATAACATTTAAATATCATAGTAACGTAAGAATTCATATAACCTTAGACATCAAATCATTATTCGGTTGAATATCTCATTAAAACCTTTCATTTGATTCTAATATGTGAGAATTGTCATTATCACATAGAATTCATTCGTTGGATAAGAAGCCCTTTCAACATCATTCAATCATTATTTCATTTCATAAGACTCCATTTAATTATAGACACCCACTTTCATAAACATTCATTTTGTAGTCAAAGCTTCTCAATTCAAACTTCATCGAAACATAGTGAAATTAGGTGGGTTCTATGCAATTCAAACTTCAAATCTTTAACATCGACTAACATGCATGAGAATAATGGAATGCACCAATTAAATATCTTTAAAATAATCCACTAATACACTTTAAAATTTCTTTCATGCTTTCATATAAGAACCTTTGATAATCAACCACTTCATGAAATTTAGAGTCAATATAAACTTAAATTAGATAAATAAACTTCAAGAAATAAATAATCCTTGCATTTAAGTCATAATATAAAAACCCATAGAAATTAATCATTTGAAATTGAGCAATTAATTTAGAAAATACTTGGGCTCCATGGGTGGAAGAACCCATGAATGAGACCCACATACCTTGGTGAATAAGGCCTTAATGCAGCTTTGAGAAATGAGACTTGAAGAACCTTGAGTATGAAACCCTAGCTTTCCATGGGAGAAATTTTGAGAGGAGAGAAATTGTGTTTGAGTGTAAGGGTGAAAAGTGAGGGGTTTGGGATAGTTTAGAGCTTTTAGATAGAGTCAATTCAGTCCCCAAAATGACCACACTTTGGTGTTAAAACGCAGAAAAAGACTAAAATGCCATTTGAAAATCTCGGTGGAACTGACCTATGAGTCTTCCTTACGACTTGTGGAAAGGTAGACAAGTCATAGGAACAACTCTTCATGTAGGGTCTTGGGAATACCCTGAGGATTGACCCTCAAGATTTTCTCTACGACTCATCTCTATGAGTCATAGAGACTGCTACGAGTTGTCAAAAAGACTCGTCCTGCAGGGTTGAAGGGAACTTGAGGACTGAGTCTCTGAACTTCTTTAGGACTTATTTTTATGAGTCGTAGGTTGGACGACAAGTCATAGACTTAAGTCATTTTGCAGGGTTTGGAAAACCTATAAATCCAAACCTCTAAAGTTTCTTGATGAGTCATTTCTACAACTCGTCTAAACTTCTACGAGTCATAACATGGACTCGTAGACTTTCTTTTTCCTTAGTCAAACTTTCCAACTTCCTCATCAAGTATACTATTCACTCCTACGACTCGTAGAAGCTTATACGACTCACAGCTGGAGTCGTAGATGTTGGATTTTTTGTCCAGTTTTTGGAATTTTCCTTTGTTTCGACTTTTCAACTTACAGTGTCTTACAATATCTCCCCCTTGGGAACATTCATCCTTAAATGAGATTTAACTAGTATAGGAAGGACACAAAATTAGGACTAGCAAAACATTAATACAATGATACCTTGAAATGCATAAAAAAATAAGATATTTAAACTTAGAAGAAAACACGACTTTAAAACTCAGCTTCATGAACATTCATGCATATGAAGGCTTAGGAAAATCTGAAACAAAAGAGTCTTAAACATTTGAGCAAAAATAACTTAGTACCTTAGGCTTGAGTAGAATGAAAGAGATGAGGGTAGCACTTCATTCTATCCGCTTCCGCTTCCCATGTAGCGCCTTCAATTTGCTGATTCCTCCAAATGACTTTGACGGATGCGACTTCATTGTTCCTCAATCTCTTAACTTATCAGTCTAAAATTTCAATCGGTACCTCTTCATAGGTCAAGTTTTCTTCAACATTCACCACTTCCAATGGCACAATGGAACTAGGATCACCCACACTTTTCCTCAACATAGATATATGGTACATTGGATGAACTATGGCCATTTCCAAAGGCATCTCCAACTCATAAGCCTCCTTGCCAACATGTCTTAAGATTCTATAAGGCCCTACATACCTAGGGCTCAATTTTCCCTTCTTACCAAATCGAACTACACTCTTCATGGGAGAAACCTTCAAATATACCCAATCATCCATATTGAACTCAAGATCTCTTCTTCTTTGATCAGAATAGGACCTTTGGCGACTTTGAGCCGGCTTCAACTTTTCTCTAATGACTCTCACCTTCTCTAAAGCATCAAGCACCAAATCGGGTCCCAATAAGGTTATCTCACCTACTTTGAACCAACCAACCAGAGACCTACATCGTCTTCTATACAAGGCTTCAAATGGTGCCATCTCAGTACTTGAGTGGTAACTATTATTATAGGAGAATTCAATGAGCGGTAAATAGTTATCCCAACTTTCCTTGAACTCCAACACACAAGCCCTTAACATATCCTCTAATGTTTGAATTGTTCATTCGGCTTGCCCATTAGTTTGAGGATGGAATATGGTGCTTAGCTTTACCTTGGTACCGAGACCCATTTGAAACGATCTCCAAAAAATGAGAAGTGAATTGGGTACCATGATTTAAAATAATTGACAATGGAACACCATGCAATCTCACCAATTACCAAATATACAACTTAGCATAATCCATGGCACTATAGGAAGTCTTGACCGGTAGAAAGTGAGCCGACTTTATCATTCTATCAGCAATCACCCAAATCAAATCATGATGCTTCTGAGTACGAGGCAAACCCACTACAAAATCCATATTCATATCTTTTCACTTCTAAATGGGGATTTCAGTATCTTGTGCTAGGCCACCCGGCCTTTGATGTTTGACCTTAACTTGTTGGAAATTTGGACATTCGGCCACGAACCTTGCTATGTCCTTTTTCATGCCACCCCGCCAATAAAGCTCTTTCAAGTCTTGGTACATTTAGTCGAACTAGGATGAATAGAGTATGAATAATTGTGAGTTTCTTTCCAGATCAAACTCTTTAGGTCATCCACATCTAGAACACACAATCGGCCTTGGTAGTGAAGTACCCCATCTTTTCCTTGAGAAAAGACGTCTACTTTCTTTTCTTTCACCAACTTTTTTAGCTCTACTAATGTTAGGTCAAGGTCTTATTTTGACTTAACATCTACCACCAAAGATGATTTGGACCCATTATGAACAACCATACCACCCTCATTGGAACCACTTAACTTCACTCCTAATCTAGCCAACCGGTGAACATCCTTTACCAAATCTCTCTTTCCTTTATCAACATGAGCTACACTCCCCATAGACACATTACTAAATGCATCGGCAACCTCATTGGCTTTACCCAGATGATAATGCATATTCATATCATAGTCCTTGATGAGTTCAAGTCACCTCCTTTTCCTTAGATTTAGGTCCTTTTGACTGAACACATATTGGATACTTTTGTGATCGGTGAACACATCCACATGTACCCCATAGAGGTAGTGCCGCCAAATATTTAGAGCAAATACTACGACCTCTAATTTAAGATTATGGGTAGGCTAGTTACGCTCATGCACTTTTAAATATCTAGAAGCATAGGCTATAGCCTTACTGTTTTTCATTAAGACACAACCCAAACCAACTTTGAAGCATCACAATACACCACAAAACCTTCTAAGCCTTATGGTAGAGTCAAGATAGAAGCAGAGGTAAGTCATTCTTTCAAAGTTTGGAAACTCTTTTCATACTCATCTGTCCATAGGAACTTGGCCTTTTTTTTGAGTCAACTTTGTCATAGCAGATGAGATAGAAGAGAACCCTTCAACGAACCTCCTATAATATCTGGCTAGACCTAAAAAGCTCTAATTTCCAAAGGAGAAAATGGTCTAGGACAATTCTTGACCACCTCCATTTTCTTAGGATCAACCTTGATCCCATCACCCAACACAATGTGACCTAGAAATGCCACCTCTTTTAACCAAAATTCACACTTACTAAATTTTACAAACAAATGCCTATCCCTCAAGGTTTGGAGCACAACCCTTAAATGGTTCTTATGTTCTTCCTCACCCCAAGAGTAAATCAAAATGTCTTTAATGAAGACCACCATAAAAGCATAAAGGTAAGGTTTGAACACCCTATGCATTAGATCCATGAACACCGCCAGTGCATTTATCAACCTAAATGACATTACTACAAACTCAAAGTGACCATATCTTGTTCAAAATGTCATCTTAGGAATGTCACACTCCCTCACCCTTAGTTGATGATAGCCGGACTGAAGATCAATCTTAGAGAAATAACTTTCCCCTTTCAGTTGGTCAAACAAATTATCTATTCTAGAGATCAGATACTTGCTCTTGATGGTCACCTTGTTTAATTGACGGTAGTCTGCACATTCAAAGAGACCCATCCTTCTTTCTTACAAACAAAACGGGATCACCCCATGGTGAAATACTTGGCCTTATGAACCCTTTCTCCAACAAGTTCTTTAATTTCGTTGGGGTCATTGGGTAAGGAGGAATAGAGATAGGTTGGTTTCGGGGAGAGATAGATACCAAAATCAACTTTTCTTTTGGGAGGGATACCGAAAAGGTCATTGGAAAAAATATCTGGAAACTCATTGACCACGGGGATCGACTCAATGGAAGGACTTTTAGAGTCGACATCCCTAACCCTCACGATGTGGTAGATACAACCCTTAGCAATCAACTTTTGGGCCTTAAGATAAGAAATGAACCTACTCTTCACTACCAAATCATGACCCTTCAATTTAATAATATACTTATTTGAGAATTAAAACTTGACTCGACGAGTTCTACAATTTAAGGAAGCATAAGATGCATGCATCCAATCGATCTCAAGTAACATTAAAATCTACCATGTCAAGCTCTATGAGATCACAAGGAACAACTTTATATAAGACAAACACGGGACAACCCTGATAGACTTTTCTAGCAACAACCGACTCACCAACGGGGGTAGACACCAAATAAGGCATACTCCTTATTAGCTAGGAATGGAGTAACAAACAACAAATTTGATAAATGGAGTAACAAACAACAAATTTGCACTCGGATATAACAATGCATACACATTAAAAATAAAGACCTTTAACATACTAGTAAAAATATTTGGTGCTTTCTCAACCCATTTTCTCCTATGCAAAGCATAAAAGTGATTGGTGCTTTGGACACCTCTTTGAGCTTGTTGACCATGAGCAACTTAGACTTGAGGCCTAACACCACCAACTCTAAAATGTCAAGCATGATGACCCGATTTACCACACTTGAAGCATGCATTGGAGCTGACTAAACACTTTTCTTTATGTGTTCTTCCACATTTCTTGCAAGTGGGGAAAGTTTGAGCACCAACATTCTCTCTTGGAACCACCGGGTTAGCACCATTGTTCTTGTTGAACCTTGGAGGAGGGGCATTGGTGGAGCCTTTCCCCATGAATTATTTCCTACCTTGTCCCTTTCTACTACTACTATATCCAAACCTTTGAGGATTGAACCCTCTATCCACTCTAGCCTTCTTGAACCCCTTTGACCTCTCCCTCAACCTCTCTTCTTGAATTTGTTTCGCATATGTCATGAGTCAGGAGATGTCCATCTCTTTGACCAACATGGCCATTTTCACTCCTTAGACACCAAACTAGAAATGCCAAACCTGAACTTGCTCATCCTTGCCCTTGGATGGAAGACCATGAAGGAAGCATACTTAGATAATTTAGTAAATTTGAAGGCATACTCCTTCACACTCATACTCCCATGGAGAAGGTTAATGAACTCTTGAACATTTTTGTCCCTTAGCTCCAAAGGGAAAAAGCGATCTAGAAAGGCACCCATGAATTCTTCCCATTCTACGGGCTCCATGTCTTCACCCCCTCAACAACCCATTGTTCATACCAAACCCTTGCCACATCTTTTAAGTTGATAGGCCACTAGTTCGACCTTCTCATTTGGAGGCACATCCATAATAGCCACAATCTGATAGACCTCCTCAATGAACTCCATCGGATCCTCATCTACTTTAGAATCATCAAACTATCACGACCTGAATATGGGTCATAATGGCGCATACTATAACCCCCGAGTAAGCAAGCCAAACTCAGGTCAAACAAAAGTCAAATATCAATCTAATTAAATAATTAATAACATAAGGAAGCAGAAGAAAAAATAATATAACAAAAGAGAAGTCGGGCTAGGGTATAGATTATTAAATATGATACAAAATATACAAAAGGCCCAATAGTGACCAAAACAAATGACAAACTGACACCAGACCAAACCACAGATCTGGTGTCACCTATACAGGAGCTACTAAGTACAAAATATGAAAATATAAAAATATACAATGCATATCTAACTATCCAAAAGTACAAGTGTAAGTCAATCCAAAAGAGAGAAAGTAGCAAGTCTCTGAATACCGGGAGCTCACCATAATCCAAAACTGGCACCACTAAGAATGATCAGGCGCGCACTGAGGGTGGCTCGAATTGGGAGCTACATCAAAAAGATGCAGAAGTGCAGTATGAGTACCAAAACATGGGGTACTCAGTAGGCATCATAGGCTGATCGAGCTTAGAAAGAATAAATATATAATAAGTAGTACTATGATACTAATAACAATAAGAGAGGAACATAAGCTATAAATACAGGAAAAGATGGTGCGGGAATAATCATACGGTAATCAAGTAAGTCCAACCAACCATGTAGTCACATCACTAATCTCAACTGATAAAGTACTGAGAGAATGCACACATTGTAAATCATAGTTATGGCTCAATATCCTCCAAAAGTATCATGAAGTGTTCGGAATAACCCTCGAGCACATCAAATAATGGGGCGCCCAAAATCCTACCTCGAGCTCACTAACATCAAAATATTAACTCGGAATATGTATCAATGGGCTACCCAAAATTCACACCTCGAGTTATCAAATGAAATAAAGTGTAGCCCAAAGTCAATAAAAGAGCCACCCAGAATCATAACTTGAGCTCATCAACTATGAATTTCCATAAATAAGAGATCACCATTTTTTCTTAAATCCCACCTATTTATTCATCAACCAAAAGTCTTATTATCATCCTTTACTCTTTATTTTAAACAGGACTTTTAACAGAGACGCGGTAAATAAGTCAATTAGTATGTCAAAAATTATATGACACTCACCTGAGACTCCGGTGTACTGAAAGAACATCCTCGGGCCTAACATTTCAATATCATAAGCAACCAAGGCATAAGCATGAGTCAAAAATCATATCAGGTGACCAACCAAAACAATACAAGTCAACCAAGTGACATCCTAAGTTCAAATCTCCTAGGGGCAAGTTCTAAGGTCTCTAAATGATATAAACAAGTCAAGTTATCATCTGGACTAAGGATTCAACAACTAAAACCCCAACTAGTCACTAACGATGATCATCAACTCTAAATTTGTCAAACGGATATCAACACTTAAATCACCACCCTAATCATGAATGACTACTCAAAATATACCGATTCTAACCTAGCCAAGTCTAATAGGAGTAAGCCATAACCTACCTCAAAGCCAGAACCGCACTTAAAATGCTAAACTTTAGTATTTCCTTTTCGGGCCGCCTTCAAATGATGTCACTCTATGAAATTATCGAAGAACACATCAAAACAAAGCCAATGATACCCATATTGCTATAATTAAAAATGGAACTAAAAATTAGGTCAAAATTTGACATTAGGACCTGCACATAAAATCGAAAAACCAACTCCATCATAAGGTCCCAAATAACTGAACGAATTTGTGCTCCAAAAATAGGCACAATCCGAGCACTGGAAGAGCTCAAACAACCCCACCAAATTCAAGCCCTAGAATAGTTAAAACATGCAAGAAACAATGAAATTTACGCAAAATATACAAGGTTTTTAGGATGAGAAAGGGTCCCAAAATGTTCCCACAAGAATTCTCAACGCACGAGAACGAGAATGATCGAAAATGATCAAGATTTGCTCCCAAAATTATATTTTGATATGTTGGAAATTAGGAGAAAAGGGTTGGTAACGGGTGTTAAAAGACCTCATCGCCAGGCCCCCCATTGACCTTCGCGAACGCAGAGACAAGCTTTGTGAATGCGGAGAACAACCATCTATACCTCTGCGAACGCGGCCAGAGGACCGCGAACGTGGCCAGAAGACCGCGAACGTGGAGAATAAAAGGCTAGAACTCCATAAATGCAGCCAAGGTCCTGTGAACGTGCAAAGTAAATATCAAGTGCACCAGCAGCTGTGCAGGTGCATTTTCACTAAGGGAAAACAAGTCCCTCAATGGGGCTCGAAACTCGTTCGGAATCCCATTGACACAATAGAGCTATGCTACCCAACTGGAAATGGAATTCTGGACTCAACCGAATCGATGGATTTTCCAACGGAGGTCATTTTGATGAAATATTGACCCAAGTCAAAAATTTCAAAGAAAATAGTTAAAATGTGGAAACGGCCAAATGCCTTCTGGAGCTAACCACGTTGATAGAATTTTCATCCAAGCGCGTTTACTCAAAATGTTGACTGAGGTCAACCCTTGGCCAAAATTTAAAGTTAAAATGGCAAAACCATCTAAACTTAGAACAAAGACTCCAAAACCCAAACAAACCTTCCTTCTAGACTAAAATGACCTTCCAGAGCTGATGGAACCATTAAAATTCTCATACGATGCCTGAATCTTCGGATGTTGACTAAAGTCAACTCTTTCAAACCTTAAGCCTTAAAAATGGCCAAACCACCTCAAAACTCAACCAAATTTTGGGAAGCATGCCACCCATTCCAACATCATAAATGAGTTGTAAAGAAGCTATGGAAAGGGGTAAAACGGTAAAAATATACAAAAGTATGAAAATGACCTTGGAGGTCATTACAACATCCACTACTAAAAGGACTTTCGTCCTCAAAAGTCAAGGAAGAAAGGTACCTGGTGGCTCAAAAAGATGAGGATATGAGGTCTGCATGTCCTGCTCAGTCTCCCAATAGCCTCTTTGATAGGACGATGCCTCCACTGGAATTTTATCGAGGGAATCTCCTTAGACCTTAATTTCCGAACCTGCCTGTACAAAATAGCCACAAGCTCTTCCTTAAAGGCCAAGCACCTCATCAAACTGAACTGAATCCCACTGAAGCACTTGAGACTCATCTGGAATGTACCGCCGCAACATAGAAACATGGAAAATAGGGTGAATACCTGAAAGTGCTAGGGCAAGGCCAACTCATAATCTACCTCTCTTACTCATCTCAAGATCTTAAAAGGGACAATAAACCTGGGGATAAGCTTATCCCTCCTTCCAAATCTCATCACGCTCTTCATGGGCGATACTCACATGAATACTTAGTCTCCAACCATGAACTCCAAAGATCGTACCCTCTGATTAGCATAACTCTTCTGCCTACTCTAGAAAGTGCGGAGCCTTTCCTGAATCGTACGAAATTTTTCCATCGAGTCACGCAGCAAATCGGTGCCCCAAGGCCTAACCTCAAAGGTATTAAACCAGCCCACTAGGAGCAATATATCTTACCATACAATGCCTCAAAAGCTGCCATCTCGATGCTCGAATAGTAGCCTATTATTATATGCAAACTCTGCCAAAGACAAGGACTGATCCCACTGACCCCCAAAATCAATAACCCAGGCCCGTAGCATATTCTCTAAGACTTGAATAGTCCTCTATGACTGACCATCAGTCTGAGGGTGGAAAGTTATGCTGAGCTCGACTTGGATAGCTAACTCCTTCTTAATAGACCCCCAGAAATGCGACGTGAACTGAGTACCATAGTATGAAATGACATATACTGGCACCCCATGCAATCAGACCACCTCTTGAATGTAAATCTAAGCCAACTTTTGTGAAATGTAGGTAGTCTGGATTGGTAAAACGTGGGTAGACTTGGTTAATCGATATACGATGACCCAAATAGAATCAAAACCTCAAAAAGTACGTAGTAAACCCACCACAAAGTCCATAGTTGTCCGTGCCCACTTCTACTCTGGAATGGGTAGTCGCTGGGTCAAACCACCTGGCCTCTAATGCTCGAACTTAACCTGCTGATAGTTCAAGCACCTAGACATAAAACCTACAATATCTCATTTCATCCCACACCATCAGTAATACTACCTTAGGTCGCGATACATCTTCCCAGCACCAGGATAAATGAAATATATGGAACAACGGTCCTCTTCAAGGATGAAACTAATTCGATCTCCAACTCTAGGAACACAGATACGACCCTCAATTCTCAAAATGCCCTCCAGATCTAAGGTCGCCTTCCTATCCTCCCCACTGAGTACTTTATCATGAGTCACCCTTAGTTGTATGTACTCAAACTACTATGCTCGAATTTGCTCTATCAAGAAAGACCTAGCCTCTATATAAGCAAGTACTATGCCCGGCTCAGAAATATCAAGATGAACCATCTGGTTAGCTAAGGACTGATTTTCCGAAGCTAACGGCCGCTCCTCGACTGATAAGAATACCAAACTCCCCATACTCACCGTCTTCCATCTTAAAGCATCTGCTACTACATGTTTCTTGCCCAGATGATAGAGAATAGTGATGTCATAGTCCTTCAGCAACTCCAACAACCTGTGCTATCTCAAATTAATTTTTTTCTGGTTGAATATGTATTGAAGATTACGGTGGTCAGTGTAGATCTCACAATGGGCTCCATATAAGTAATTCTCCAAATCTTCAATGCAAAGACTACTTCCGCCATCTCTAAATCATATGTAGGGTAGTTCTATTCATGCACCTTCAGCTGTCGAGAAGCATATGTAATAACCCTACCCTATTGTATCAAAACACAACCTAATACAACACCTGAAGTAACAAAATACACTGTAAATCCCTGGCCCTCAACAGGAAGAGTAAGAATCGAACCTGAAGTAAACAGGGTGCCTCACACTCATTAGAACACTAGAAAGGAACATTCTTCTAAGTCAGCCTAGTCAAAGGTTCTGCAATAGAAGAGAGCTCCTTCACAAATCATCTGTAATACCCTGCCAACCTTATGAAACTGCGAACCTCGGTAGGAGAAGTGTTCCTAGCCCAATCTTGAACTGCTGCTATCTTTGCTAGATCTACCATAATCCCATCCTTGAATACCATGTGCCCTAGAAATGCCACAGACTTAAGATAAAATTCACACTTAGTGAATTTGGCATAGAACTGCTGATCTCGCAAGGTTATCCTTAAGTGTTCATACTACTCTCTACTCCCGGAGTAGACTAAAATGTCATCAATGAACACAATTTTAAAGGAGTCCAAGTAAGGCCTAAACACATAGTTCATCAAATCCATGAATATTGCGGGGGTATTAGTCAACCTGAAAGACATGACTAAGAGCTCATAGTGACCATATCGAGTCTTAAAAACAGTCTTAGGGATATATGACTCCCTAATCCTCAACTGTTGATACCCTGACCTCAAGTCTATCTTAGAGAACACTTCTGCACCCTGGAGCTGGTCAAATAAGTCATCAATCCATGGCATTGAGTACTTCCTGTAATCAATAAACATACGCAAGGTACCATCTTTCTTTTTCACGTATAGAATAGGAGCAAGGAGATATGCTGGGCCTGATAAACCCCTTAATCAAGAGGTCTTGGAGTTGTACCTTAATCTCTCTTAACTCAAATGGAGCCATATGATATGGTGGAATAGAGACTGGCTATGTACCCGATATAATATCAATGCCAAAATTAATATCATGCTTAGGAGGAAGACTAGATAGATTAGTGGGAAATACATCGGGAAATTCTCAGACCACCAAAACAAAATCAATAGAAGGAGTGTCAGCACTAGTGTCACAAACATAAGAAAGATAGGCTAGACACCCCTTCCCCATTAACCACTTAGCCATGAGGAAGGATATCACACCACACGGTATATGACTAACTGCATTGGTCCACACAACCGAAGGAATGCCAGGCATACACAAAGTAATAGTCTTAGAGAAGCAATCCAAAATCGCATGATGGGTAGAAAACCAATCCATGCCTAGGAATCAAGTCAAAGTCTACCTTATCTAGCACAATCAGGTATGCTCTAGTATCATACCCCATGATAGTCACCACACAAGATCGATACACTCAATTTACTACTAAAGAATCACTTGTGGGGGTAGCTACACACAGAGGCATAGGAAATAGCTCAAATAAAACATCCCATCGAGTAGCATAACGAGCAGACATATATGAGTAAGTGGACCCCAAATTAAATAAAGCATAAGCAGGTTGATGAGAGATGGAGATCGTACCTGTGATGATGGCATCTGATTTCTCTACCTCTAGCCTACCCGAAAAAACATACATGTGATTATGTCCATCTCTACCACTTGTCTAGCCTACCAGGGGACCAACTCTAGTACCCCGAGACTCACCTCTACCACCCTGCACACTCTCTTTAGGCAGCTGAACTAGGGCCATATGGTCTTAAACCTACTGACCCTGCTATATCTGGCATCTACAGTGGCTAATAGTAGGTCATTTCCTGGCAAAGTGACCTATCACACCGCACTCATAGTATGACCCTCTAAATAAACCCCTTTGTGATGTCTCAACTAAACCTAAATGGCCACCACGACCTGAATACCTAGAAGTCTGACCCTGAGAAAACTGACCCAAAGCTTGGCTGCCCTAACTACCCATACCTGCTGATCTACCATCAATAAGCTTTAAGGATGCTTGAATCGGTCTATTAGGTGGATATTATCGTGGATGGCCTCTGCTAAAAGAACCCCTATTGTGTGACTGGCGTCTACTAAAACTGCCCTGGCGGCGAGGCCTCTTGTCACTGCCTCCGTAGGCCTCATGTCGTATAGCTTCAATAGTATGGGCATGATCTACTATCTATAAGAGAGAACAACCTGATGCAATCATTTTCTATACCTCAAAGGAATAGATAATCCTCTGACAAACCGACGTACCCGGTCCTCCTCTATGGGCATGATCATGGTAGCATGCCTAGAGAGCTCATGAAATTAAGACTCATGCTCTATGACCATCATCAATCCCTGTACCAGCACTTTGAACTCATCTCTAAGTCTCTCCCTCAAACTGCGAGGTACATACTTCTCCAAGAAGGCCTCAGAGAAATGAGTCTATGATATGGGCGGCGATCCTGTGGGTCTGCAGCTAAGATAAGATCTCCACCACTATTTCGCTGGTCCATCCAGCTGGAAAGCAATGTAATCAACTCTATAGGACTCCATCAATTCGAGGTTATTCAACCTTTCCTAGCAACTAACCAAAAACGCATGGGCATCCTCGCCCGCGACATCTGAAAACCTGGTAGGGGCCAATATGATAAACCTCCCCAACATCATTTGCTCTGTCATGGTCATAAAAGGCCTAGCTGCCATGTGATGAACAACTGTAAGTTTTCATGATCCGTGAAAGACAATCATGGAGGTAGCCTGAGATTTTGGAAATTTTAATCCAGGACCACGGACAAATGTATGATCCGTACAAAGTTTCACGGACCGTAGAGTGGCTCGTAGAAATAAAGTTTCCAACCTCTGACTTTTATGTTTTTATGGAAGGTTGTATGGACCGTAGTGTTTTGTACAGACTGTGGATAGTTCCATAGAAGTCGATCTTCAAGAATCAATTTTTCCTTTAGTTTACGAGCACCTTCTCGGACGGTGAAGTTGTACGACCTATGGAGGGCTTCTGTGAAAGGTGTTCCATTAGTTTTTTTAGGGCTATTTTGGACTTTTTTTATTCTTTTAATGTCTAAACTAGGTCATTTTGGACTAATTTCTAGGACCTATAACTACCCTTACCTTTCAATAACTATCCTTTCCCTCTCATTCACTCAAAACTCTAAAGATTCTCTTAAGGATTTTTCTCTTAAGTCTTCTTCTTCAAATCAAGCTAGGGTTTCAAGTTCAAGCCTCCATTACAAGATCTTGTTGGGGATTTGATTCAAGGTATATGAGAATTCATCCTCGAACTATTTTTATCCATAGAGTCCCAAAGAATCTCCACTTTCACTTTATGATTTCTTCCTAAACCCTAGATCATGATGACCTTGAATTAGGTTCAATCAATCATGATTTATTTCACTTCAATTAATTTTATTATGCATCAATTGATCTTAATTATACATTTTTATGAAATTTACATGAACCCATGTGTTATGCTTATTTTATGATTATGAGTTATGTTTGAAAAATTATGCATGCAGCATGAATTATGAAGGATGATTTTTAAGGATTTTTTTAGATAAAGTATCAACATGAATTTTATGAATCAAAGGTTTGATTTAAAAGGAAAGTAATATCATCATGAAGGTTTTTCCATGATTTATCCACTTTGATTCAAGTGCGGGCTCGGTAGGTTTGGAATGGCTGACTAGGTTATTTAATGTCATCTTTACGACGGCAACGATGCCCGTAGAATGGAGATCGAGCATCATGATCCCGCTTTACAAAAATAAAGAGGATAGCCAGAGCTGTGACAACTATAGAGGTATTAAGCTTCTAAGCCATACTATGAAAGTGTGGGAAAGAGTGGTAGAGATGAGGGTGAGGAGAGGCGTGTCTATTTCAGATAACCAGTTCGGATTTATGCCGGGACGCTCAACTACAGAAGCCATCCACCTTATGAGGAGACTAATGGAGCAATATAGGGAGAGGAAGAGAGACTTGCATATGGTGTTCATCGACTTGGAAAAGGCTTACGATAAAGTCCCACGAGAGATACTATGGAGATGTTTGGAGGCTAAAGGTGTACCTGTAGCGTACATAAGGGTGATCAAGGACATGTACGAGGGTGCCAAAACCAGGGTAAGGACAGTAGGAGGGGACTCAGAACACTTCCCAGTTATGATGGGGTTGCATCAAGGATCAGCTCTTAGCCCATTCCTATTTGCCTTGGTGATGGATGGATTGACGCGACAAATTCAAGGTGAGGTGCCATGGTGTATGCTTTTTGCGGATGACATAGTCCTCATCGATGAGACTCGTAGCGGAGTTAACGCTAAACTGGAAGATTGGAGACGCACCTTGGAGTCTAAGGGGTTTAAGCTGAGTAGAACCAAGACAGAGTACCTAGAGTGCAAGTTCAGTGAGACACCTCAAGAGGTTGGCGCGGAAGTTAGGCTCGGGGACCAAGCCATCCAAAAGAGAAGTAGTTTTAAGTACCTTGGTTCTATCATGCAAGACAGCGGAGAGATCGACGAGGATGTCACACACCGTATTGGGGCAGGATGGATGAAATGGAGGCTTGCCTCCGGTGTGTTATGTGACAAGAAGGTGCCACCACAACTTAAGGGCAAGTTCTACAAAGTGGTCGTTAGACCAGCTATGTTATATGGGGCAGAGTGTTGGCCAGTTAAGGTCTCCCACGTGCAAAAGATGAAGGTTGCCGAGATGAGAATGTTGAGATGGATGTGTGGGCATACCAGGAGTGATAGGATTAGAAATGAGGCTATTCGAGAAAAGGTAGGAGTGGCCTCGGTGGAAGACAAGATGCGGGAAACGCGACTGAGATGGTTTGGACATGTGAAGAAGAGAGTCCCAGAGGCACCAGTGCGGAGATGTGAGAGGCTGGCCATGGATGGTTTCAGAAGAGGTAGGGGTAGGCCGAAGAAATATTGGGGAGAGGTGATCAGACAGGACATGGCGCATTTACGACTTACCGAGGACATGACCCTAGATAGGAGGGTGTGGAGGACACACATTAGGGTAGAAGGCTAGTTCATAGTGGTTTTATTCTCCCTTATTCGTAGGCGTATTAACGCACTATGATTTCTGGTACTCTGCTGTATGTTATTTATGGTATTTATGTTATTATCCAATAATAATATCTACTGTTTTTTGTGCTTTGATTATACTATTGTTTGGACCGTTTTCGTTATTTACTTATTTACTCTAATATTCTTGTCTAACCTTGTTCTATACTTTTATTGAGCCGAGGGTCTTTCGGAAACAGCCGTCCTACATTGGTAGGAGTCAGGTCTGCGTACACTCTACCCTTCCCAGACCCCACGATGTGGGATTTCACTGGGTTGTTGTTGTTGTTGTAAGTTTATCATGATCTAGATTTTTTAACTATCTCTTATGACTTTGATTGGGTTGAGGTTCATGATATGTTTTAAGGAGTTATTCTTATGGTTTTATTTATTTTTATGAAAGAAATTGGTATTACTAGATTCTTACATTTCTTCTCATCATTGACTATGATTTATGTATTGATGATATTCTTGTTGAGAGTTTACCTAACACCTAGTGGACTAGAAGCAATCACCTAGGTCCCATAACTATGTGTCCCCGTAGGATGTCCCTAGTTGGACAATCAAATCTTAAGCTAGTGGATCCACATATAGATCATGTTAAATGGTCCTTACCTTGGCAAGTGGGGATGATCTCTTTTCGGTGTGGGAAAATGACATCAGACTCCATGGTATAGCTCACACGATTAATGACAGTTAATGATATCTCTCACAAAGATTTATGATTCTCACTATGCGATGTTTTAACTATGTTTCCTTACGAGTTTTGCATTGACTATGTTTATATTTCTAAGGATGTTATAAAGAATGATATCATGTTTTAGCTTGGTGTAATGACCCGTTAGGTCATTTTGAGAATAATTCCTCTCTCCTTCATAAAAGATTCTTCTGTAAATTTAAAGTGGATATTTTAGACTATTCGTGTACTACAGTTAATTAGTTGATGGATAATTTTAAATAATTAATTTAATTGGTGGGTTAAAGTATTAATTTATTTAATACCTGTATCACTTTGTTTATTAAAAGGAGTTAGTGTGGTTTATAACTTTTGATATATAATTACTTTAGAAGAAAAAAAATAGACGAGAACTTACCCACGACGTCGATGCGGTAGTGATTGCGCATTTAGGTGAGGGCTTGAACAATTTTAATTCATTGAATACGTAATAGTTTTCTGGTATATGAATAAATGGTGTACTGTTCCTAGAGGAAGACAAGTATTATATTATGAGTGACAAACAATTGAATCTTTACAAATTGAGGTTGTGGCAAAAGTGATTATATCTAGTTGATGACTCAATGATGAGGTGATGATTTTAGGAGGATGGGTTGGAATATGTCAAATTATAATTAGGCTAATGTATAATTTTGTGGTTGATGTTACGATCCTTGATGTTAAACTTGGATTATTCTTAACTATTGGCTATTATATTATGATCTAAATTTTGATAAATGGATATATATAATTAAATATTAGGTGTATCATATTATATGGATACTATTATGTCACGCCCCAGGAGGGTACCCTAGACGTAACCGGCACTCAGAAATCATTTCTGGCTCCCAAGCAAACCACATAGCCTGATCACACATCCGTTCATTTATTCATTCAGCGGAAAGTTTAAAAATAAAGAATAATTTAGCAGGCAACTCAAATCACCCATCCAACTCAAAGAATAAAGGCCATGGGCCGACAGATCAACTAAAATATTTGTCATTTAAAAATAGTTTGACAAGAATAACTCAAGGATAGAAATACTCAATCGACTCATCACTATCTAGTCTATGAAGCCTCTATCACTACTATCTAATTGGTGCCAATGACATGTTCATGGCTACCTCAAATTAAAATGAAAAGGGCTAACTCGATGCAAGAATACACAGACGGTGTCCTCCGAATGTAGGGGAGGACTCACCAATACGCTGAGTGCGAATAGATCCCCAATGATGCTCCTATTGACGATCTCTTAAACCTTTCTCTACATTATGAAATGATGCAGGTCCAAATGGACGTTAGTATGTGGAATGTACGAGTATGTAATATGGCAGAATGAAACATACCTCGAGGAAGAATAACATCGGTCCACATATCTCAAACCAGAAAGATAAGAGAGACTCAAATAAGGCGTCATAAATCTAGAGTAAGGATACAATTTAGACAGAGACCAATCATATACCATACAATCCAATCTAATTATTTATAATACAGTTCAATCAAATCATTTACAATTTGATCCCTTTCAATCATGTACAATCCGATTATATACACTCAACTCAATAATTAACTCAATAATCAAATCCAATCTAGTCACATACCATTTTATTCAATCCAATCACAATTCATCTAATCCAATCCGACCATACAAAATCAACTCAACATTCAACTCAACAATCAGCTCAAAGGACTGAACTCAGTAAATATGCAAATTAAATTATGCAACGTTTTACAATTCAACTCAAAGGACTCAACTCAATAAATATGTAACAACTCACTTAAGTGTCCTAAGTCTAACAAGAAATAGTTTAGACAGGACTAACTCATAAGCATCTATAAACTCACTAAAATGTCCTAAGTCTAACAAGAATTAGTTTAGACAGGACCAACTCGTAAACCACTCAACTCAACTGACTCGGAGCACTATCAAGACCTAAATGGGAGTTTCTCTTATCTGACAACCATCACTTATGAGCCGGTGATAGTATAACAATCAGACATTGTTGCCATGTCCGTCCATACCTTACAAGGGCATGAACGCCTCCCTAATCATGGATACAATCGATTAGTCAAGTTCTATCATTTTAGGACAATAAAAATGGGAAACATCCGACTTTAATGGTTCGATCCCAAGGGAAGCATCCGACTTTAACGGTTCCATCCCTACCTACGTTGGCGGCATAGTTTCTGGGGTTCGAGTATGGACTATACTCTCACCCGCTTCGGTGCTCAATACTCCTCCCATGACTCTATGCTCATAAGACTCCCTCCAATCATCTCAAACAAGCCCTCACGGCTAGTTTCATGTGGAACATTACCACCTCATCAACTCTGTTCTCATTTCAACTCAAATAAGTCATAATGGCAAGTCTCATTGGAGTCGTTTCAAAAATCAACTCAAATCATCAAACTCTTCTCTTTAAAACTTGTACAATCTCAACTCGATGAATGCAGAAAATATTATGTATGTTAAAACATAATTTCAACCCCTCAACTCAAACTCAAAATAGATACTTTAATGTAAAAATACTCAACTCATTTAAAGGCTCCTCATATTCAAATCAAGCTTAAATTCTTTTTAAATCATAGATAAAAATAATCATTTTTTAAACTCAAAAATAGTGTATAAATAGTTTATGCAAAAATGCTCACAAATCATTTATTTAAAACTCCTTCTCAAAAGATTCTTTATTTCCAAAATACTCATAAGACTCCAATCAACTCAGATTATGCAAATCACATATCACATAATCATATTAGACTCCAATCCGCTCCATCACATAACATCCTCATCAATACACCTCTTCATCAATCACTCTATACATATTAAATAAGCACCATTCACGTCATCACTCACATCGTCATCAAAACATCATCATCACATCATCATCATATATTATCATTTACATCATCATCAAACATTATCACCATATCATTGTCAAGTATTATCATCACATCAATCATCAAACATCTACTCCAAAATCCTTATTTTTATCCTATGTTCATTTTATAGAAGCAAAGGGACATTCTTAACTAACCAATTCATTCTTTTCATTCCAATCAATACATATATACACACAACTATCCATGTCAACCTCAAGACATTTATGACAAGAAATCTCATCTTGGGTTTATGTGAATGAAACATGAACCCATACTCTCAACAAAATTCAACTCAAGAATATCGTCAATACCTATAAATCTATATACAAAGATACATTTTAGTTAATAATATGAAAAATAACTATTTAGTAACTCAAGTCATTAAAATCATCAATCAACCATTTGTATCTAAAAACATTTCATAGTTTAGGGAAAAATTTCAAGAAAACCTTTCTAGAAGGTGCAACTCTTTCACAACTCCTAAACAACACATCTATGGGCATATGGAAGAACTTAATCCATATTTTAGGTTAGCCTTACATACCTTGTTTGAAGACTTTGAAGGAACTTGATGTTAGGTCTTCAATGGAAGACTTGAATTCTTGAAGCTCTTTAAGACACCCTTTGTTGGAGATGGATTTGGGGAAGAAGAAGAAGAAGAGAGGGAAAATTTCTAGGGCTTTTTAGAGAGAGAGAGAAGCTGAAAATAATGGTCCAAAATGCTCAAGGATGGTGTATATATAATTTGGAAAAAGTCCAAGTTGCCCCTCTTCTAAAAATCTAGAAATTTTGGCAAAAGTCTTGCTGGCGCTATAGTGGCACATCGCGCCACTGCAGCGCCAAGCCAAAATAGGGTTAAAACCCTGCACATCTACTAGTGGCGTGTCGCACCAAGCCCCAAACTACTGAGGCTATTTTCTGGCGCTATAGTGGTGTGGGGCGCCACTAGAGCGCCAAGCCCAAATTTCGCCCAGGCTTGAAATTCCTGCAGTACTAGTCTTTAGTAAAATGGCCATAACCTTTAACTCAGAACTCCAAAAATTGAAATCTTAGTGGCGTTGGAAACAAGACTCAAAGACCTTTAATTTGGTAGGTCGTGGGCCACCCATTTATTTATATACTAGGAGATATGGTCGTTTGAAGTTGACCCTTATACTAACTAGTCCAAAAACTTAATCAATTGGAGTTCTTTGGACTCGACTTAGTGTTAGAGATACCTTATGACCCCTAAAGACATCTAACACACTTCAAACACTTAGGAATTAATCCTAACTCATGTGTAGAATTACAAGTCCTCCGGTCCGAGTCTATCCACACGTGAAGAAATGTTCGAGTTTTTGCGAAAACAATTTTGGGGTGTCACATTATCTCCCCCTTGGGATCATTCGTCCTCGAATGATGAGTAAATCAATGGTGGACTCGAGGCATGAATAAAAATCGAAACTCGATCGAATCAACCAATCGAGAAATTTAGACAATTGTCTATTCAAACTCAAGAATAGACAAATCATTTCAACTCTGGAATAGGGACATCGCCTTCATCTTTCTCATCATTTGGCACGAATAGAACATCGAAACTCCATCAACCAAATCATTCAAACATCTACATATTCAACTGTCGAATTCCAATTCACGAGCGACATTTCCAATCCTCTCCACCATTTCATGAGGTCAATATATCGGTGTCCAAACTTCCTCTGCTTTACAAATCTCATAACAGCCTTCACGTACCTCCAATCTTTCCCCCAAATGCTATCATTAGCCTACTATCATCCCTCTCACAGTTACAACCATACACTCAACCTTATCACTCTAACTACCTCACTCATATCTGAGAGTTCCCGAGCTTACTTCAACATTTATACCCTCATCATCGTATGAGCTCTTTCCCAGAGACACAATAACATACTCTTACCTATCTATTGCTCATCACAAGGTCTCATCTCACTCCTCATCCACACATTTATCCTCAACTAGACAAGTACAACACAACTATCACAATCGGGAAGCACTCACTCTCCCTCATCTACTCTTGTTCAACTCCGTCCACTATTATCTTGGCCAACTCATCACTATCAGAAGCTCAAGACTTACTTTGTCTCATTACCCTATCATCTCCCCCTTAGCTTAAAGGCATCAACTAAAGAATACTAACTAGTCACTTAGAGCAACTCACAATTTAGAACCTCATATAACTCTATACTGTTTCATATACACCTCTTAAGCCTCTTCTTACCATATGACTTAGACTCAATTCGCTATTTACATCTGAGGGTCACATAATCCCTCCATTCATAACATACACTCCTCGCAAGTTAATATCTTAATCTCTTGCATACGTCATGTCAAGCCTATTAAATAAAATCTTAAAACTAGAACTATCACAATCATTTATTACACCTCATTACTCACCCTATAGATGCTCCACTCTAGTTGTAGGCCTCAATCAACCACCATTATTACTACTTCAGTTCTACTCCTCTAACTCCCTCTTCCTACCTCTACAATCATTCTACCAACCATAGCTCAATATACCTCAAACTACATTCCCTTGAATGGTAAGACTTGTCACTCAGATACGTAACTTCCCACTCAAAGGTGACATTCAAATCAAGATGTAGGGATAAGATTCTAGGATACATCTCGCTCTGACTCAATGCACGATCCATACGAATGAGAGTACATCCTTCCAGATCAATAGAGTTAAGCATAGTAATCGGCTCCTCTTAAGCCTTGTGCCGTCTCTTCCCTTCCTCAAGACTTTATCTTAACTCATCAACAAGAATCTCATATCTACCATTTCAACTACCTTGAGTATGAGGGGTAGTCAAATGGATTTGATCAACGCACGAATTAGAAGGGAACATTCATAGAGTTAAACTCTATCGCACGAACTCAGAATATGAAAGAAGGGAAACAAATTCTTAATGTCCTATAGCCTCCTGATTATAAGTGTAGTGCACAACACACCCATAATCAAGACTCTACTAGACACGGCTTCATAGACTCCCTAGGACACTTGAACTCTGTGCTCTGATACCATGTTTGCCATGCCCCGGGAGGGTACCCTAGATGTAACCGGCACTCAGAAATCATTTCTGGCTCCCAAGCAAACCACATAGCCTGATCACACATCCGTTCATTCATTCATTCAGCAGAAAGTTTAAAAATAAAGAATAATTTAGCGGGCAACTCAAATCACCCATCTAACTCAAAGAATAAAGGCCATGGGCCGACAGATCAACTAAAATATTTTTCATTTAAAAATAGTTTGACAAGAATAACTCAAGGATAGAAATACTCAATTGACTCATCACTATCTAGTCTATGAAGCCTCTATCACTACTATCTAATTGGTGCTAATGACATGTTTATGTCTACCTCAAATCAAAATGAAAAGGGCTAACTCGAATCAAGAATACACAGACGGTGTCCTCCGAATATAGGGGAGGCCTCACCAATACGCTGAGTGCGAATAGATCCCCAATGATGCTCCTATTGACGATCTCTTAAACCTTTCTCTGCATCATGAAATGATGCAGGTCCAAATGGACGTTAGTACATGGAATGTACGAATATGTAATATGGCAGAATGAAACATACCTCGAGGAAGAATAACATCGGTCCACATATCTCAAACCAGAAAGATAAGAGAGACTCAAATAAGGCGTCATAAATCTAAAGTAAGGATATAATTTAGACAGAGACCAATCATATACCATACAATCCAATCCAATTATTTATAATACAGTTCAATCAAATCATTTATAATTTGATCCCTTTCAATCATGTACAATCCGATTATATACACTCAACTCAATAATTAACTCAATAATCAAATCCAATCTAGTCACATACCATTCTATTCAATACAATCATAATTCATCTAATCCAATCCGACCATATAAAATCAACTCAACATTCAACTCAACAATCAACTCAAAGGACTCAACTCAGTAAATATGCAAATTAAATTATGCAATATTTTACAATTCAACTCAAAGGACTCAACTCAATAAATATGTAATAACTCACTCAAGTGTCCTAAGTCTAACAAGAAATAGTTTAGATAGGACTAACTCATAAGCATCTAGAAACTCACTCAAATGCCTTAAGTGTAACAAGAATTAGTTTAGATAGGACCAACTCGTAAACCACTTAACTCAACTGACTCGGAGCACTATCAAGATCTAAATGGGAGTTTCTCTTATCCGACAACAATCACCTATGAGCCGGTGATAGTACAATAATCAGACGTTGTTGCCACGTCTGTCCATACCTTGCCAGGGCATGAACGCCTTCCTAATCATGGATACAATCGATTAGTCAAGTCCTATCATTTCAGGACAATAAAAATGGGAAGCATCCGACTTTAACGGTTCGATCCCATGGGAAGAATCCGACTTTAACGGTTCCATCCCTACCTACATTGGCGGCATAGTTTCTGGGGTTCGAGTATGGACTATACTCTCACCCGCTTCGGTGTTCGATACTCCTCCCATGACTCTATGCTCATAAGACTCCCTCCAATCATCTCAAACAAGCCCCCACGGCTAGTTTCATATGGAACATTACCACCTCATCAACTCTGTTCTCATTTCAACTCAAATAAGTCATAATGGCAAGTCTCATTGGAATGTTTTCAAAACTCAACTCAAATCATCAAACTCTTCTTTTTAAAACTTGTACAATCTCAACTCGATGATTGCAGAAAATATTATGTACGTTAAAACATAATTTCAACCCCTCAACTCAAACTCAAAATAGATACGTTAATGTAAAAATACTCAACTCATTTAAAGGCTCCTCATACTCAACTCATGCTTAAACTCTTTTTAAATCATAGATGAAAATAATCATTTTTTAAACTCAAAAATAGTGTATAAATAGTTTATGCAAAAATGCTCACAAATCATTTATTTAAAACTCCTTCTCAAAAGATCCTTTATTTCCAAAATACTCATAAGACTCCGATCAACTCAGATTATGCAAATCACATGTCACATAATCACATTAGACTCCAATCCGCTCCATCACATAACATCCCCATCAATACACCTCTTCATCAATCATTCTACACATATTAAATAAGCACCATTCACATCATCACTCACATCGTCATCAAAACATCATCATCACATCATCATCTTATATTATCATATACATCATCATCAAACATTATCATCACATCATTGTCAAGTATTATCATCACATCAATCATCAAACATCTACTCCAAAATCCTTATTTTTATCCTATGTTCATTTTATAGAAGCAAAGGGACATTCTTAACTAACCAATTCATTCTTTTCATTCCAATCAATACATATATACACACAACTATCCATGTCAACCTCAAGACATTTATGACAAGAAATCTCATCTTGGGTTTATGTGAATGAAACATGAACCCATACTCTCAACAAAATTCAACTCAAGAATATCGTCAATACCTATAAATCTATATACAAAGATACATTTTAGTTAATAATATGAAAAATAACTATTTAGTAACTCAAGTCATTAAAATCATCAATCAACCATTTGTATCTAAAAACATTTCATAGTTTAGGGAAAAATTTCAAGAAAACCTTTCTAGAAGGTGCAACTCTTTCACAACTCCTAAACAACACATCTATGGGCATATGGAAGAACTTAATCCATATTTTAGGTTAGCCTTACATACCTTGTTTGAAGACTTTGAAGGAACTTGATGTTAGGTCTTCAATGGAAGACTTGAATTCTTGAAGCTCTTTAAGACACCCTTTGTTGGAGATGGATTTGGGGAAGAAGAAGAAGAAGAGAGGGAAAATTTCTAGGGCTTTTTAGAGAGAGAGAGAAGCTGAAAATAATGGTCCAAAATGCTCAAGGATGGTGTATATATAATTTGGAAAAAGTCCAAGTTGCCCCTCTTCTAAAAATCTGGAAATTTTGGCAAAAGTCTTGCTGGCGCTATAGTGGCGCGTCACGCCAAGCCAAAATAGGGTTAAAACCCTGCACATCTACTAGTGGCGCGTCGCGCCAAGCGCCAAACTACTAAGGCTATTTTCTGGCGCTATAGTGGCGTGGGGCGCCACTGGAGCGCCAAGCCCAAATTTCGCCCAGGCTTGAAATTCCTGCAGTACTAGTCTATAGTAAAATGGCCATAACTTTGACTACGAACTCCAAAAATTGTAATCTTGGTGGCGTTAGAAAGAAGACTCAAAGACCTTTAATTTGGTATGTAGTGGGCCACCCAGTTATTTAGATACTAGGATATATGGTCGTTTGAAGTTGATGCTTATACTAACTCATCCGAAAACTTAATCAATTGGAGTTCTTTGGACTCAACTTGGTGTTAGAGATACCTTATGACCCCTAAACACATCTAAAACACTTCAAACACTTAGGAATTAATCCTAACTCATGTGTAGAATTACAAGTCCTCCGGTCTGAGTCTACCCACACATGAAGAAATGTTCGAGTCTTTGCAAAACAATTTCCGGGGTGTCACATATTAGGTCTATGATATTTGGAGGAATTAAGACTTAACTCTAGGCTTGAAAAATTGAAAAATATGAGTTTTGACCTGTTTAGGAACCTCGATTATAGATCTGAGTCATGAGTTTTTGGGTTTATGCTAACATATAGTAATATGGTTATTTTTTATTTTAAAATCTTATCGTGATTATTCATTTGATTAGATGACATTGATTTGAAAGCCCAACGAAAGGGGAAGGCTCAAGTACCGGAGTTATTGTCTGAATATTTGAGGCAAATGAACTTTTAAAACCCCGTAAATCTTGTAGAATACTTGAATTGTCTTTGGGTTGTGTGTTGGAGAGTAATGGAAACAAAGTTTGGGATTTTAATTATGTGAGTTTTTTTCAATAAAAGAACAAATTACTAAAAGGCAATGTGTGTTATGGATTGATCGAAAACGTGAAGTTCTTGACCTAGAAATTGATGTGAATTTTATGAAATGCTTGATAGCTCATTGTGATGTAAACTTAATAAAATTGTCAACTTGATCATTATTGATAATGGAAATTAACTTTAAGTACTTGCTCACTAGTTGAACTTAATTATGTGATAAAGGGTTAATGAAATGGAAATTTGATGACTTTTAATGATGTGCACGATGTGACTAATAATATTGACTCAGTATTTGAGATGTGCTGTGACTATCTTGATATATTTTTTTTGTTGCATCTACTATTGACCTGACCTACTAAAGGGTGCATATCACTTTTGATTGGAGACTGGAAGGCTTTGGTAATGTGCGTTAGTTACGTAATGGGTATGGAAGTGCAGACTATCTGGGTACGATATTTTCGATGGTTATAATATGTTTTAGTGGTGGATATATTAGACTTTTATGGTGTGGTACTAGTGGCTTATGAAAACAGATACGACGATTATCAAGTGTGAATACTAGCTACTTAAGGGGTTATCACTCATATCACTTGCTCGTATAATGAGTTCGATGTTGCATTCACATTTGAGAAACCAACTAGTTTATTACTACGGACGCTTGTGTAAACCATTGGTTATAAGGAAGAGTTTAGTGGTGGAGCTCTGATACCATTTTATCACGATCTGAATTTGAGTGTGAAGGCACTCGTCTGATCCCACCAAGACAAGTCAGCTTGAAATTAAAATATTACGATAAAATGCTAAAGTAGAGATAAAAATACAAGTTTAATAATAAATAAAAATATGGATAACGAAGTCAACTTAAATAAACCCCCAAAACCTGGTTGTCACGTGTACAAGCTACTAATACATTATCAAAGTAAGGAAGAAAATACAGTCACAATGTCTTTGTCTCTATAATAGAACTAAAATATAACAAAAGAGTTAGAGGTGTCCGTTGGATGGATGCAATAGCTACCTCAACACTTGAAATAATAGCCTCGAATGTGGAAGAAAACGCTAGGAGATCAAGCAGGTCTGAGTTCATGACCTACACAAGTGTAGAAACAAGGGGTGAGTACCAACAACACGATACTCAGCAAGTCAACAAAACAAACCAGGCAAACCTTATAAAATACTTGAACTTCTTTCATCCCAACCGAACCTCCTCAATAACAAACCTGCACAAAAATTATCCCAATCTAGAGTGCACAATTCATATGGCACATAGGTCAACAATAGTTCATCAACACCATTAAATAAGTCAGATCACTATCAAGTATGTCAATCACAGAGGCAACAATGAGAATATACAATCTCATAATCCAGACAAGTATCAAATATATATCAATCACAATGACACCAAGAAGTAAATACAAGTCTATAGACAACAAAAGATGTGCAATGCAATGAAATGAAGTATGAAGTAGAATGATGCATGTCTGTTCTATCGGTACACATCTAATGGATCTCAGTCCAGAACCCATGAGGGACATATCTGTCCATGTAATCTAACACGGATCATGTGGCCCGACCCCTCATATAGTACTTTCCATAAAGTATGTGGCCCGACCCCTCATATAAAATCTGTCATGGAGCGTGTGGCCCGACCTCTATTTCTCATCATTTCCACATAATATCTCATCTCAGCTGTGCCACAGAATCAATGCAAATAGAAATGTTCACACAATAAATGAGAATGTGATAGATGTCTATAGAAACACAAAATTTTATATCAAGATAGTCATGACACATCTCAAATACTGAGTCAATATTATTAGTGACATCATGCACATCATTATAAGTCATTAAATTTCTATTTCATTATCCCTTTATCACATAATTTGGATCAACCAATGAGCAAGTACTTAAAGTCAATTTCCATCATCAATAATGACCAAGTTGAAAATTTCATTAATTTTACATCACAATGAGCTATCAAGCATTTCATAAAATTCACATCAATTTCTAGGTCAAGAACTTCACATTTTTGATGACATCCATAACACACATTACCTTTTATTAATTTGTTCTTTTATTAAACATAATTCACATAATTAAAGTCCCAAACCTTGTTCACATTACTCCCCAACACACAAACGAAAGAGAATTCAAGTATTCTACAAGATTTACGGGGTTTAAGAAGTTCACTTACCTCAAATAATCAAACAATCACTACGGGACTTGAGCCTTCCCCTTTCGTTGGGCTTTCAAATCAATGCAATATAATCAAATGAATAATCACAATTACATTTTAAAATTAACAACACCCATATTACTTCATGTCTAGCTTATACCCAAAAACTCATGACTCAGATCTATAATCGGGTTCCTAATCTTGATGTCAATTAACAGGTCAAAACTCGTATTTTTCAATTTTTCAAGCCTAGAGTTAAGTCTTAATTCCTCTAAATATCATAGATCTAATAGTATTTATATAATATGATACACCTAATGTTTAATTATCTATACTCATTTATCAAAACTTAGATCATAATATGATGACCAATAGTTAAGAATAATCCAAGATTAACATCAATTAATTATGGATTGTAACGTCAACCACAAAACTGCACATTAGCCTAATTATAATTTGACATATTCCAACCCATCTTCCTAAAATCATCACCTCATCATTGAATCATCACTTAGAAATAGTCATTTTTCCACAATTTCAATTTGAAAAGATTCAATTGTTTGTCACTCAGAATATAATACTTTTTTTCCTCTAAGAACAATACACCATTTATTCATATACCAAAAAACTATTACGTATTCAATGAAATAAAATTATTTAAACTCTCACCTGAACGCGCAGCCACTCCTGCATCAACGTCGCGGGTAAGTTCTCATCCATTCTCTTTCTTTTTTTCTTCTAAATTAATAATATATCAAAAGTTATAAATCCAACTAACTCCTTTTAATAAATAAAGTGGTATAGGGTATAAAATAAATTAACACTTTAACCCATCAGTTAAATCAATTATTTAAAATCACCCATCAACTAATTAACGGTGGTACCTGAATAGTCCAAAATATCCACTTTAAACTTACATAAGAATCTTTTATGAAGGAGAGTGGACTCATTTTCGAAATGACCTAACGGGTCATTACATTATCAATCACTAAAAATCATGTTCGTCCTCGAATATAAAGAATGAGAAGGAAGAATAATCGACGTTATCAAAAGCCTAAATTATGATCTTCCAGAGTCAGTGTTCATATCTCCAAGTGAGCTCCTTATTAAGACCACTCCATCAAGATCAACTACTAAGAACTGAACTTTCGAATCAAACTTTGGTAAATCTACAAATTAAGAAATAATTACCAAGCCACAGACTAACCCATCAATCTAATCTAAATCGAAACTCACTGGATCGTAACACAACCATTAGGATGACTTTTTTCTCATACAACCAGGTTTTGGGGGTTTAGTTAAGTTGACTTCGTTATCCGCATTTTTATTTATGGTTAAACTTGTACTTTTATCTCTACTTTCGTATTTTATCGTAAAATTTCAGACTGACTTTTCTTGGTGGGATAAGACGAGTTCCATCACACGCGGATTTGGATGTTGATAAAATGGTATCTTGTAGAATACTTGAATTCTCTTTCGTTTATGTGTAGGAGAGTAATGGAAACCAGGTTTGGGACTTTAATTAATTGAATTGTGTTTAATAAAAGAACAAATTAATAAAAGGTAATGTGTGTTATGGATGTGATCGAAAACGTGAAGTTCTTGACCTAGAAATTGATGTAAATTTTATGAAATGCTTGATAGCTCATTGTGATGTAAACTTAATGAAATTGTCAACTTGGTCATTATTGATAATGGAAATTGACTATAAGTACTTTCTCACTGGTTGATCCTAATTATGTGATAAAGGGATAATGAAACATAAATTTGATGACTTATAATGATGTGCATGATGAGACTAATAATATTGACTCAGTATTTGAGATGTGTCGTGACTATCTTGATATAAAATTTTGTGTTGCTATAGACATCATCACATTCTCATTAATTGTGTGAACATACCTATTTGTATTAATTTTGTGGCACAGCTGAAATGAGATACTATGTGGAAATAATGAGAAATGGGGGTCGGGCCACAAGCTCCATGGTAGGGACTATATGAGGGGTTGGGCAACATGCTCCGTGGCAGGTTACATGAACAGATATGTCCCTCATAGGTTCTGGACTGAGATTCAGTGGATGTATACCGATAGGATAGATATGCATCATTCTACTTCACACTTTATTGCATTGCATTGCACATCATTGGTTGTGTATAGACTTGCATTTACTTCCTAATGTCCCTATGATTGATATACATTTGATATTTGTCTGGATTATGAGATTGTATATACTCATTGTTGCCTCTGTGATTGACACACTTGATATCTATATGACTTATTTGATGGTGTTGATGAGATATTGTTGACCTATGTGCGATATGAATTATGTACTCAATATTGGGATGATTTCTGTGCAGGTTTGCTATTGAGGAGGTTCGGTTGGAATGAAAGGAATTTTAGTATTTTATTAGATTTTCCTGATTTTGTTAGTTGACTTGCTGAGTATCGTGTTGTTGGTACTCACCCCTTACTTCTACACTTGTGTAGGTCGTGAACTCAGACTTGTTTGACTTCCTAGTATTTTCTTCCACATTCGAGGCTATTATTTGGAGTGTTGAGGTAGCTGTTGCATCCATCCAGCGGACACCTCTAACTCTTTTATTATGTTTTAGTCCTATTCTAGAGACAAAGACATTGTGACTGTATTTTCTTCCTTACTTTAGTAATGTATTAGTGGCTTGTATACGTGACAACCAGGTTTTGGGGGTTTAGTTAAGTTGAATTCCTTATTCGCATTTTTCTTTGTTGTTAAACTTGTACTTTTATCTCTACTTCTGCATTTTATCATAATATTTAAATATCAGGCTGACTTCTCTTGATGGGATAAGACGAGTATCATCACACCTGGATTCAGACCGTGATATTTTGTCATTGCATTCTCATATTTTATGTCATGCATTGTACATTCTCCATACTCGGTACATTCTATAGTACTAACCGCCTACGTACTTCTTTGCCTATATTGTTTTATAATATCGGTCATAATGCTCCCACTCAAGCTCATGGTTAGTATAAATTTCCTTTCAGCGTTGCATTTCTTGGGTGAGTCATCATGTTCCGAGGAAGTTCATATGCTATTTTCATTCAAACAATATTTCTTTTAGTTTGTTGGTGAGCTAGGGTTTGTCCTATGCCTAGAGGCTATGTCAGACTAGTATGGTTATTTCTGCTTTTCGAGTGTTGTTATCAGATTAATTCTCTTATCTTTGGTTGCTACGATAAGATTGTTTTAGGACTTTATCTTCTGCATTTCCTTTATATTGATTCTTACGATATTTAAAGTCATGTTAATGTTATTCTAAGAGGTTTGTTTAGAATTTTTCGGGATCCTATTCGCCGTGTCACGTTTAAGGTCTATCTTGGGTCATGACATTAAGTTACTCAACACCATTTGAATAAAATGGAGCACTACACATCTGAATTTTGAGATTTGTGAATGATTTCATCCATTATTTAAGTCATGTATCTGATTCTCTATAGTTTTCAATATTTATTTTCTTCTAATTTTAATAGCTATATCACGATTTTTCCTGAAAGTTCATTAATTTAGGGTTTTGTTAAACAACTTTGATGGATAAGAAATCGTCACTATATCAGATACATGAAGTATGTATCTGATACTATTGTTGTCACTGTATCAGATACATGAAGTATGTAACCGATACATATTATTGTCCATTTAAGAGATACATGAAGTATGTATCCGATACATATTATTGTTGTATTAGATACATGAATTATGTATCTGATTCATGTTGTCATTGTAACAAATACATGAAATAAGTATATGATACATGGTAATTTGTATCTGACTTTTAAAGATTGTCCATTGTAATTAAGGGCTTCATCAGATTCATTGTACGAAGTGAATGACGATGGAAGCTAGTACATAATAATGGGAAGAATTTTGAATTTTTTTGGATAAGGGATATGACAGATCCTCATGAATCTTAAGACGCATGATTTACTATTAGTCTGTTTCAGTTACATTTTAATTTTAGATACAATGAAATAGATATATCGGCATCGCATGTATTTGGCAGTTGAAATATGCTACAAAAGTTAATTTCGAAAATCTAAATGAAGACATGTAATTAAGTCCTAAACTAATGAGATTTGTATACCTTTAAAAATCCTTTAGAAACACCACTACCAACTATTACATGAATACCGTAACATATAATGAGATAGAGATCAAGATTTGAAGGATGGGGGCACCTTGGAGGGCAAATTACATGTTTGGGGTCTACTTAAAGGGTATTTTGAGGCATTTAATTTATTATTTAGATCTAGTATACATACTTCACTACCTAACTTATTTTAATATGTTGATGAACATTTGTGAGCTTGAAGGTTATTTCTTTGTTACCTTTGAACTTCGCCCTAAAATTTGCAAGAGGTAACCTCCTTTTGAAGATTCTACTAGTTAAGGTATTTTTATTGAA
This sequence comes from Solanum dulcamara, assembly GCF_947179165.1. Lineage (NCBI taxonomy): Eukaryota > Viridiplantae > Streptophyta > Magnoliopsida > Solanales > Solanaceae > Solanum > Solanum dulcamara. The sequence goes on from NC_077238.1 coordinate 22,506,252, forward strand.
TGTATTACGAGTAATTAGCATTCTCATTCTAAATGCTGCTAAATTTCTTTTCTTTTTTTTTTAATGATATTTGTGTCTAACTTCTATCTTTCCTTGCCTTTCATTTTCAATTCCCTGCACTTTTGAATGTAGTTGTTATCTCACACATATATATAAAGAGAGTGAAAAATATACTGCATCTATATTTCATAAGTTATATAAATATATGTATTAATATCTTAAATAAAATTCTTGACTTGGACAATTAACTGCACTTATACAAAATATGCAAGTAAAATATTTATAACGAGATTACACATTTAAATTTAAAATTCATCTTTAGTCTTTGTAATTTCTATTAAAAAAAGAAAAGAAATTAATGTACACATAGGAAAAGTTGCATGCAATGAAAAGTACAAATTAACACGGCCAGAAGAGGAATCTTTACCTTTTTATTTAATTTAATATAAACATTTATCACTTCATTAGAATTCAAAAAGAAAGTATCCTTAAATGGACCTCATCCTTATCTGTCTTGTTATTTAATCCACTTTTAGATGGAGAAGTAGTGATTTGCTCTTTTCACAAGTGACTTTGTGAGTGGAACCATGTGCGCGCTTCTATAATCCAGGATAGAATTTCTTGAGAATGGTAACTTTGACCTCAACATGTAAAAACGAAATGAGATAAACTAATAAAGTAAAAGTGAAAATCACATTTACCTAAATGTAATGTATATGACTCATCCTATTAAATCTTCAGTTTTATTCTTCCAAAAATTATATAATTAGATATATTCTAACTTTAAAAATTAAAGTAACTCCCAACTAACCTATTGAATCAAAGGATAGCGCAGCAAGTATTGCATGATAATATCTCTATATATTTGGTAGCATATTTGTAGGAAAATAATTATCGTATAATTTTTTATATATTTAGTAGTATATTAAGGAGATATTTAGTTTTCTTATTTCAATATTGTATCACATATATATTCTCTCTTGGGGAAATGAATAAAGGGCAATCAAAATTGTACAATTTTTTTCAGTAAGCTTTTATTATATGGGGGAGTTTGAGAAAGGTCCGAACACAAAAATTTATTGTATGTAATTTTATTTTTTCTACGTCTTAAATACGTAACCTCATGGCTGCAAAGTTAATTTACCGACAAAGCTCCCCCTTCAATTAACCTATTGAGCCGACATAAAATAAAGCTAAAAGTCCATTCAGGAAACTAAAAGTTGTGAAATATTAAGACATTAGATATTATACATCAACGTGTGTGATGTTCAAATTTACCATTAGATTTTACAAGTTTTAGCTATTAAGTACTATACTTGAAGTATGTTTCCTGAAAAACAAAAAAGTCGTTTAGACCAAAAGCAAATTAATTTCATGTTTTTAAGTTAAATGAGTGCAGAATATTGTTAATTAATTAAGGCACTCATGACAAGTGTCAAATGAGTGTGTTGAACTAAATTAAGACAACTTAAAATATGTTGAGTCGATAAAATGACAGATCAAACTTACTTGCGCTGAAATAAATTGACTGAAATGAGTATACGAGCCATAATCCAACCCGTCTAATTCTTATTAAATTTAAATAATTTATTTTTTCTTTTATAATATTTTTAGTGCCAAATAAAATTATTATTTTCTTAGTATGGATATATAACACATAAAATTAAAAAAAATATTTATTAGACATTTTAAATAAAAATAAAACTTCTCATGGATAAACTTGGGCTTTATATCAATTAAATTGAAATGAATTGACCTAGTAAATGAGCGGATAAAAAATATGTAATGACCCTGAAGGTCATTTTTGACATTTTTGATAAAATTACCGTTATACCCTTCCCGTTAGTTTTCCCGAGTCACTTTTGGTTGGGTCTGAAAGTTAGTTTTTGGAAACTTTGTGAAAAGTTGAGGTTTTTCTTGAGAAATATGTTTTAATGGCTTCAGTTGCCAAAGTTTGAGTTTTGAGTCTCGAAATAGAATTTCGTCGATTCCATCAGTTTTGAAAAGTGGAAATTGGTCTAGAAGAGTTGTCGGAATCATATTTGGAGTTAAAATGTGGAATTTAGGTCCGAAGTTGGAAATTGAATTAAAGTTTGATCGAAGTTTAACTTTGATCAACATTTGAAGTTCGGATGCTCGGATTGGATTTCTGATAGTTCCAATGGTTTCGGGAAATGATTCTAATGCTAGGAATGACTTCGTTATAATTTTTAGAGGTCCAAAGGGTATTTTGGATAATTCAAGTGTCGAAACTAGCTTAGTTGCGACTTATCGGATTTTGGGTCAAGGATGCCTCGAATCCGAATTTCGATGATTCCATTTAGTCCGGAACGTAGAATTTAGTAAGATTGCATATATGGTTTGTGTATATGAGATTCCAATCGAATACCGGGAGTTATTTCAGAAGTTTTGAGACTTATAGAGAATTTGAGTTGCTGATCTCTGGTGCGATCGCTTTAGCGAGAGAGGGTCGCTTTAGTGGCTACCGCTTAAGATCCCATCTCTTTAGCGACACCCGCTTAAGAGACACCCTCGTCTCTTTAGCGAGGTAGACCATTTAAGTGGGGTTCGCTTAAGCGAGCTCCGGATCGTAAACGCGATGATCCGCTTTAGCGACGCCGTGCCGCTTTAGTGACATCAGGGGTTTAGACGAGGTTTAAGGTATTTTCACCATTTTTAACATTTTCAAGCTCGATTTAGGCGATTTCTTCGAGGCTTTTCATGACAAAACTATTGGATAATGTATTTCTAACACTTTTCCTTAATTTTCATTGAATAATTTTGTATTCTAACTTCAAATTGTGGATTCCAAAATGGAGATTTTGGGTTTTCTTGAACATGAACTTTTGAAGGAGAAATAGAGGTTTTGAACTCATTTTAACCTCTTTTTGAGATGTTTTTACTTTATATTCCAGATTACTAAAAACAAACAGATTTCGAGTTTGATTTTCGATATGAGATTTTTGACTATTTTACCCTTTTCACCCGAATTTCTTTATTTTAGAGTCAATAGCTTCGAAATGTGATTGTGAGTATATATTTCATTAGATTGTGGTAATTTAGAGTATCATCGGAGGGGAAAAGCGGTGATTTCGTATTGTTCGTGACTCTTGGCTAAGGGAAGTGGAATTCTAACCTTTGTTGAGTATGTTGAATCTTGTATTTTTCCTATGTGAGGGAACTAGGGTGTGTTGGGTCATTAGATTGAATTGAATTATATAAGTTGAAGTGTGATTGTGGAATTCGAATAGGGGTAATTGTCTAAGTGTTGTGAATTACGAGGCATTGATCTATTGTGTGATTGTGGAATATACGATATTTTATTTGAATATTTATCCCGTACTCATTACTTGTGCATATGTTATATTTGTGATGGCTGAGAAATGATATGATTGAGGTACTAGATATTGGAATCGAGGTTTCTATTGGTTGAGGTGATTTTCCAAGGTTTCTTCCGGCGATCGAGGTCTTTTCCGGCGGATACATGATCTATGTGAAGCTCCCATGAGTTCTGGTCTGAGGTGATTAGGGATGTGTATTGTAGGATATACATGTATCATGATATTTGACATTGCATTTGCATTTATTTTATCTTGTGATTGATTGTGATTTGAGATCTCATATGTTTGCCTGAGTATAGCGGTGAGAACGCATTTGCACTTTCTATTTGTGGACTGTCTTGTATTCTGGTATAATTTTGATATAAATTGTTTAGATTGGGATGCCTGAGTGCAGGTGTGTAGTTGTGGAGGATTGTGGTTGGGATGCCAGGACTACCTGTGTTCCGCATTGCTTTATTAAAGGTTTAGGTTCCATTTTGCTGAGTACCGTGTTCTTGGTGCTCACCCCTTGCTTCTACATTTATGCAAGATCTGAGCCTGGCACCTCCTGCTCTTAGTACTTCTTTGATCGGGCCGATCTTCTGGATGTGTGAGAGGTATTAGCTTGTCTTCTTTAGACTCTTGCCGCCCACTTACTTTATGCTTTGTTCTACTTGAGGACTGAGACATATAGACTTGTATCTTTTTTGTTTCTGTCAAAATAGTGGCTTGTACATGTGACATCAAGTCTTGAGTGGTTTAGAATCTATTATCCGCTTATTCTTATATATATCACATTAGATTTTACATTTCTGCTTTTATTTTCGTCTATTTTTGAAATATCCAGACTTTTAGGCTGACTCGTCTTAGTGGGTTAGGAGAATGCCACCATACTCAATTTTGGGTTATGAGAAATTGGTATTAGAGCTCCAGGTTCATAGGTCTTACATGTGTACAAGCCTAAACTAGTAGAGCCTTGAGGATTAGTGCGGAGACGTCCGTTACTTATCTTTGAGGGGCTATGAAAATTGTTAGAAAATTTTCTTTTTTACTTCTTTCAATTCTGCCGTGCTTGGGTTCTTATATAAGTGCTGAGTGATCGCGTGTTCTTTCGGCAGTTGGCTAAGACTCGTGCATCATCTTCTACTGGATAAGGGGATCCATCCCCTGAGATTGCTACTGAGACCCCAGCTCTGGGTAGAGGTAGAGGCAGAGCCAGAGGATGAGGTAGGGGCCGGGGCAGAGAAGCGGCACCAGCCAGGGATTAGGGGAGGGACATTTCCTCTAAGCCGGCAACAAAGTCTAGAGGAGAGCATGTTCCTCCTGAGTATGCGGCAGCACCATTAATACAGGACACCTTATTGAGGGTTTTGGGCGTGCTCGAGACTATGGCATAGACTGGCAGTGCCCCAGGCACACCCGGTACATTACAGACCTGAGTAAGGGTCCAGGTTCCAGGCTAGCAGCAGGCTCCTGAGGTTCAAGGATAGGAGGGACAACCGCTAGTAATCCTTATAGATGAGGTTCCTCCAGCACCAATAGTTGAGGTTCAGGACGCACCAGTAGCTGCATTGACTGAGGGTGAGCAGCATCATTATGAGAAATTTAGGAAGATAGACTCACCTCAGTTCCAAGGTGGGAAGATCGAGGATGTATATGAGTTCTTGACCACTTGCAGGGAGTTTCTTGAGACAGTTGGGTTGGTTAAGTCCCATGGTGTTCGATATGTTACTCTCCAGCTTTGTGGGCTGGCTAGAGAGTGGTGGAGAACATATTCATGATCTTTACCAGTTGGATCTACCCTGGTGACTTGGGAGGCATTCACCAGTGCTTTTTATGATCGTTTCATCCCTTGGAGTGTGAGGGAGGGGAGTCGCCCCAGGTTTGTGAGCCTAAGGCAGGATGGGATGTCCATTTTTGAGTATGATGTTCGCTTTTGTCAGCTAGCCAGAGATGCCACCACTATCATACCCGATGAGATCGAGAGGTTTCGCCGTTTTGTGAGGGGTTTAACTTATTCTATCAGGCAGTTAGTATTTTAGGTATCTAGAGATAGAGCCTCCTTTCAATCTCTGGTTAGTGCCGCTAAAGAGGCGGAGTTGATAGAGAAAGAGGAGTTCGGGGACCCCAAGAGGGCCCGTGCTTTTGGTCAGTTTTCGGGTACCTCATCTAGAGGTAGAGGTTCTTACAGAGGAGGTGGTTCCTTTCATCACAGAGGGCCGTTTCATGCCTCTATTCCAAAATCTAAGTGGGGACAGGGTTATCATGGTTCATACAGTTTGGGTCAGAGTTCATCCGGGTCACTCGTATCAGCTGTCTGTTCTGAGATCGTATTTTGGGTATGGATCCTCGGATCATGTGGTTCGACAGTTTTCTATGCAAACTCATTCTGGTCTACACCGTACTTACACAGCAGTTCCAATCAGGGATGTGATGACACCAACCAGAGGTTCAGCCCAACCAACCCGGGGTTGTGGTAAGGGTCAGATTGATAGAGGTGGTCGTATCGAAGGTAGGGGAGAGGGCGATACCCTAACACAGCAGGGTGGTAGAGGAGTTGCCCAGACAAGTGGCAGATGGGGAGCTCATTGTTAAGCTTTTCCAGGTAGACCAGAGGCTGAGGCCTCTAATGCAGTCATCACAGGTATTGTTCCAGTTTGTCATCACCCTGAATCTGTGTTCTTTGATCCTAGCTCCACTTATTCGTATGTGTTAGCATATTTCTCTTCTTGGTTTGACTTGCTATGTGATCGTATACATATGCCCATGCATGTTTCTACTCTTGTAAGAGAGCCTTTAGTAGTGGATCAGGTATATCGATCCTGTCTTGTGTCTTAGATGGGTTATGAGATGTGGGTGGACATGATTATCCTTGATGTGGTGGACTTTGACATCATTTTGGGTATGGATTGGTTATCTCTATATCGTACCATTCTTGATTGTTATGCCAAGATGGTGACATTAGCTATGTCTGGTAGGCTGCGGATAGAGTAGAAAGGTTCGAGTGGTTCCTATCCTAGTAGGGTTATTTCTTGTATTCGAGCCTAGTGATTGATCGATAGGGGTTGTTTGGCGTATTTGGCATTTATTCGTGATACTAAAGTTGAATCGCCTTCCATGGAGTCTATTCCTGTGGTTTAAGAGTTTATGGATATATTTCCTATCGATCTTCCAGGGGTTCCACCTGACAGGGATATTGACTTTGTTAATGACCTCAAGCTGGCCACCAAACCCATTTTTATTTCTCCTTATGGCATGGCTCCAACTGAGTTGAAGGAGCTAAAGGAGCAACTTCAGGATTTGTTGAGTAAGGGGCTTATTCGCCCTAGTGTTTCGCCTTAGGGTTCCCCGATGTTATTTGTAAAGAAGAAGGACGGGTCTATGAGAATGTGTATCGACTATAGACAGTTGAATAAGGTGACTATCAAGAACAAGTACCATCTTCCCCATATCGATGATTTGTTTGATCAACTCCAAGGAGCGGCCTTATTCTCTAAGATCAATTTGAGATTCGTGTATCATCTATTGAGGATTCGGCCTTCAGATATTCCTAAGACAACCTTTTGTACCAAATATGGCCACTATGAGTTTCTTGTTATTTATTTTGGGCTGACTAACACCCTAGCAGCATTTATGGAGTTGATGAATGGGGTGTTTTGTCCATATCTAGATTCATTTGTGATTGTCTTCATTGATGATATCTTGGTTTACTCCAAGACTGAAGTAGATCATGTGTAACACTTGAGGATTGTGCTCCAGAGGCTTAGAGAGGAGAAACTTTATGCCAAGTTTTGCAAGTGTGAGTTTTAGTTGAGTTCGATGGCGTTCTTAGGGCATGTGGTATCTAAGGAGGGATTTAGAGTCGATCTGTCTAAGATCAAGGCGGTCCGAGGATGGACTAGGCCTACTTTAGCTATAGAGATTCGCAGTTCTATGGGCTTGGCAGGGTATTATTAATGTTTTGTGCAGAGCTTCTTTAAGATAGTAGAACCATTGACTAGGCTCACTCAGAATAATGTGGTATTTCATTGGCAGATGAGGGTGAGGAGAGCTTTCAAAAGTTTAAGGTACTATTGACTATTGCACTTGTGTTGACATTGCTCGAGGAGGGTGTTGACTTCACCGTGTATTGTGATGCATCAGGATTTTAGGATTAGGTAGAGTGTTGATGCAAAAGGGAAAGGTATTGCCTATGCTTTGAGGTAATTGAAAGCTCATGAAAAGAACTATCCTACCCATGATTTAGAGTTGGCGGCGGTTATTTTTATTTTGAAGTTATGGCAACATTATTTGTATGGAGTTCATTGTGAGATATTCACTGATCACCGGAGTTTGTAATACATCTTCAGCCAGCGGGACTTGAATTTGGGGAAAATGAGTTGAGTTGAGCTTTTGAAAGATTATGATTTGACTATTCTATATCTCCTGAGAAGGCCAATATGGTGGCTGATGCATTGAGTTAGAATACTTCTAGCATGAGAATTCTTGCAGCTATTTGAGCTGAGAAGCAACCCTTGGCTAGAGATGTTTAGAGATTGGCCAATGGGTTGGTGAGATTACAACTTTCTGATGAGGGACGAGTGGTTGCTTTTATAGAGGCCCGCTCTTCTTTGTTGGATTAGATCCGAGATAGGCAGTTTGAGGATGAGAAGTTGTGCCTCATTCGAGATAAGGTGACGAGAGGTGAAGCTAAGGAAGCAGTGCTTGATTCTAAGGGTGTTTTAAGGATTGGTAGTCACATTTGTGTGCCCAAAGTGGGTGAGTTAGTCAGATTGATACTTGAGGAGGCCTATTGCACTCAATATTCTATTCATCTGAGGACAACAAAGATATACCATGACTTGAGTCAACACTATTGGTGGTGTGGTATGAAGAAGGACATCACCGAGTTTATGTCTAAATGTTTAACATGCCAGCAGGTTAAGTGTGAGCACCAGAGGCCCGAGGGTGAGTTTTCAAAGGATACTCATTCCTACTTGGAAGTGGGAGAGGATCATGATGGATTTAGTGGTGGAGGTTTTGATTCCATTTGGGTTATGGTCGACCAATTGAGCAAATCGGCTCATTTTATTTTGGTTATGGTTAATTTCATGGCAGATAGGTTGGATCAGCTCTATATTAGTCAGATTGTTAGTCTTTATGGGGTTCCTATTTCCATCATATCGGATTAGGGCTCATTTTTCACATCTCATTTCTGGGAGGCCGTGCAGCGTGGATTGGGTGCTAGATTGGATTTGAGTACCGCATTTCACCCTCAGATGGACACACAGTCTAAGAAGAATATACAGGTACTTGAGGATATGCTATGGGAATTTGTGATTGATTTTAGTGCTCGATGGGATCAACACTTGCCCTTGGCGGAGTTCTCTTACAACAATGGTTACCATTCCAGCATCCAGATGGCTCCTTTTGAGGCCTTGTATTGACGGAGATATAGATCGCCCATTAGATGGTTTGATTTTGTGGCGGTGGATAGCCTAGACACTAATTTTCTTCGAGATGCCATGGAGCGGGTTTGGCTAATTCAGGGTGGTTGTTAACAGCTCAGAGTCTCCAGAGAAGCTATGCTTATAGACTGGTTCGACCTTTGGTATTCATGGTTGGTGATTAGGTATGGTTGAGGGTCTCTCCCTTGATGGGTTTCATGAGGTTCGGGGAGAAGGAAAAGCTTAGCCCTAGGTTTATTGGCCCTATTGAGATCTTAGATTGAGTGAAAGAGGTAGCCTACAGACTTGCCTTTCCACCTAGTGTATCCTCTATGCATCTAGTATTTCATGTCTCGATGCTATGACGCTATATTTCAGATGAATCTCATGTGATCTCCCGTGATTTGCTGGAGTTGAGCCCAGATTTGACATATAAGGAGGAACCTGTGGCCATTTTGGACAAGCAGGTCAGAAAATTGAGGACTAAGGAGATAGCTTCGGTGAAAGTCTAGTAAAGCAATCAACAATCAAGCCAGAATAAGTAAGGGAATCATTCAAGCAATGCCAAAGATAGAATGAATCATCAATATTGTGTGCACTTATGGAAGTTGACAGAGAATTTCTCTATCATAAAAATACTATGTACAAGGCAGAGTTTTCTCTGATGAAGAAAGAAGATATCACGAAGATAGAAGACCTCGCGAAAATATTTATGGATGTGCATACTCAATCAAGGAATCATTACAAATCCTTAATTGAATGATACTCCCTTGGGTTTTTCTATTAGAGCTAAAACAGCTACCTCTCAAAGGTTGTATATATAGTCCTCCTCATCAACCTAAATAGTTATGTACTTCACTTGAACTTGTACTCTTGCTTTTCTTTCTTCTTTCAAAAAGCTTTCAATTGAGTCAACAATTGTAATAGAAAAAAGAAGGAACTATCACTAGCATAGGTTATATGAGTAGAGGTTGCGTCGAGTCTTCAAGTTTGATTCTCATATCAAACAACTGCAAAAGTCTCAACTGTGTCATCACCTTTCATAAAAATATCTAAAGAAAACCCTTGCAACCTAATGGGACTGGACTAGGCACCACACCGGCGATCCAAACCAGTATAAAAACGTTTATCTCTCTGATTTTTACTTTCGCTTGTTATATACTCCTTGTGATACTAACCTAAAGAAAATTTAACTCTCATCTGTGAGCAATTGACTGAGGAAGAATTTTAATTCACCCCTCCCCCCTCCTTAAGTTTCATCTATATATATCGTATCTATCTCTATAGACAACAGGTTCAGAAGTATGGACCAAGTCTAGGTAATTATTTTTTCTTTTGGTGCAACTTAGACACAAGTATAGTTTAATTTTTCTTGTCCATTCAGTACTAAATATTCACCAACCAAATTCCCAGCTTCATTTATGAAAATGACACCCAAATTTCATGAAATTGCCCCCGCATATTGGGTGATCTACGAGTAATATCCCTAATTTTTATTTTGTTGCGAAAATAGGCTTTGTTATTTTTTAATTTTTTTTATGCAAAGTCAATATTTACTCTTCCCATATAAGTTATTTTTCATGTTAATGTGAAAAAGACTTCTCATTCTTTCTTCTGTTGATTAACAGTTTATAATAACAAATTTATTGATATATAAGTGTAACACCCCAAAATTGTTCGCCAAGACTCGAACTATTTTTCATATGCGTATAGACTCAAACTCGATGAATTATGATTGTATATATGAGTTAAAATCAATTTCTGAGTATGTAAATTGTATTAGATGTGGTTTAGGGTCATAAGCGATCTCTAACACCAGGTCAAGTCCAAAGAATTTCTATCGGCTAAATTTTTGTATGAGTCCCTATAAAGGTCACTTCAAATAATCATATCTCCTAGAATATAATGAATTAGGTGACCCATGACATGTCAAATTAGTTTTCTTTGAGTCTTCTTTCCAAAACCACCAAGTTGCCTAATTTGGAGTTCAGAGTAAAATGTTATGACCGTTTTACTAGAGTCGCTCCACCCTAGAAGAAGTCCGCGACGTGGAGAGGATGCGGACTCCTTTGCCTAAGCCAAACGATGCCCCTTTTAATTTTTAAGGATATTTTTACCCTATAACACTTTGGAGAGTTATTTTAATGTCCTTAAACATGTAGAAATCAATTTTTGCTCATTAGAAATCCTCTCATTCACTCTTAAACTTTAACACTCAAGAATTTCAAGAAAACATCAAGTTAGGATTCTCTTTCAAGGTTCTTCATCAAGGTAAGTTCTTCTTTATAGATTTTAAGCTTTCCAACCCAAATTTCTTCATATATACATGAATCTCTAAGAGATGTCTTAAATCCTAACCATAGGGTTTCCAAGAAAAACAAATCGAAGAATTTCAAGAAAGGTTATCTTGATTGTTCTTCTTCAAGTTAAGATTTTTCATCGAGATTTGTGGAGATTTTAAGGTATGTAAGTCTAACACAATGCTGGACTGAGTTCTTCCACGTGCCCCTTCATCTTTATTGATTTGATTTGAATTGAGTTGGAGTTTTCGAGTTCCTTGAATTGAATTCTTGAGTTATCTATGGTCTTTTGAGTTCCTTGTACTTATTTAAATACGTATTGATAATGTTCGTGGGTTGAGTATTTGATTGGGATGCATGTTGATTTCCTCATTTACATGAACCTTAATTGAAGATTATATTTTATTTTTATGCATTGGTTGATTTTTAAAGAATGATTTATGAACGTTTTTGCATTAATTATTTGATGCACTATTTTGAGTTTAAAGAGTGAATATTTTCATTTTTGATTGAGAAAGAGTTTGAGCATGAGTTGGGTTTGAAAAGTCTCTTAATTATTATTTTGAGCATGAGTTTGAGAAATATTTTAATGTCATGACCCAAGCATAGGTCCTAGTCGTGACACGGCGAATGAGACACCTGAAGGTACCTCACCCAAGCCTCTTAGTATTCATTAAGCATTTCATCGGTAATGATAAACAAAATCAGTGGAAACATAAGGGATTTAGGGACTAATGGGATTTACATTTAATAAGAGTCAAAGACAACATAATATCCTCTACTTTGTCCAACCATACCTTCTACATTAAAGACTTGGCAGGGGCTAAGACACGTCCCTAGCTCACCCTCAAGATTTATCAAAAGATACTGAAGATAACTCAAATGTCTAAACATCATAATAAACTAAAAGGAATAGGAGTGTTGTTCACGGAACATGGGAACTCACCACTAGTAGTAGCCTTCAATGAATAACCTAGCCACGAGGAGGAGAGTGTGGAGCGACATCGATCCCTACATGGTGATATCATGTAGGCAAAAGTATGTGTTAGTACTTTGAGTGTACTAAGTATGTGAGTATACTATGAAATAAGGAACATGAAAGAGAGACATGTATAACGAATATGCATAAGTGAATGCATGCATGAGAAATCATCATATGAAACCTTAAACATACATTTTGTGGGGAAGTGACCATAACCGACATTTAAGACCATGCGAGCTATTACATGGAATCCAACATATCCTCCTACATTAGCACGGGGAGATTACTTTCTAGGTAGAACTCCGATCAACTTTAAACCTTCTTTAACTTTAACTTTAATGGCTAATCGTGGATCCACTAGCTTAAAATAGCCGACAAGGGCTCATATGGTGGCACATAGTTAATGCAACTTGAGACTTTAATTAAGGACCTCTTTGGTATAGTCCCCATCTACATGCTATATTCGAGTTAGGACAAATCCCACAGAATAACATTTAAACATCAATATATCACAAGCATTATATAATTTTCACATTAAAACATCAATCGGTGGAATAGCTCATTAAAACCTTTCATTTTATTCAATGCAAGAATTGTCCTTTCACATTGAAACCTTACTTTGTCTAAGAAGCCCTTTCATCAATAATTCATTTCATGAGGACTCCTTTTCATATGCATTTACTTCATAACATTCATTTGGAGTCAAACTTCATTTCAACTTTACTTTAGTCATAAGGAAAACTTGGTGGGTTCTCTTCATGTGCAATTAAGGAGCAGTTGCATGCATGGGAGTGATGGAAATGCATAAAATACACATTCTTAAAACAACCCACCATATATGCCTTAAAACCTCTTTTTAAGCCTTCATATAGCCACTTTAGCAAATTATTCATTTGATGAAATTAAAAGTCAATATGCATCAATATATAGAAATAAACTTAAAATACATCATAATTTATGCATTTAGAATCATTATGTAAAAGCCCATGAAGATTCATCATTGGGATTAAAATATTAGGTTGTGAATAACTTTTGGGCTCCATGGGTAAAACCCAAATACCTTGAGGGAAACAAAATCCCTAAGAAGAAATACTTGAGGAATAAAGGAGACATGAATGACTTGAATTTGGAAACCCTAGACTTGCCATGAGATTCTTGAGAGAGTTTGGGAAGAGGGAATTTGAGAGTATTGAGTCTAAGTGTAAAGAATGATGTCTTGGAAGAGTTTACGGTCTTTAGATAAGAGAATTCAGTCCTCAAAATGACACTATTTTGATTTAAAATATAGGAAAAGACTAGAATCCCCCTTTAAAAATCTGCCCGAAAGAGACTTCATGGGGACCCTTCACGGTCCGTTGTGCTCACCACAGTCCTTGGTGTGGTCCCATGATAAGAGACTTAGATAAATTTGGAAAAAGGACTTGAAGGTGATACACACAAATTACACCTCCCTAAAGAAATATAAAGCGATCATTAATTAAATATAGAACCTAACGAAGGATAGGGTCGATCCCACGAGGAGTATGATTTAGACTTTAGATTAATATTTTATTATTTTCTTTAGTAATCAAGTTATTCCCATAAAAAGAGAAAAAGGGCATATTTTTATAAACTAATCAAATAGCAAACATCAACTAACGAAAGTACGGTTTAATGTGGTTTAAATCAATAAGAAGTGAAACTAGGATTTTATGTGTTCCCCACGAATCCTTAACTAAGTAGACCCTTTTTTATTAGTAATTCTTTCCTAGTGTATTACATGTAGAATTGGTAAGTTAATTTCACATCAGTCCTTGATCCGACAAATAGGTGAATTTTATTATGCAACTTGATCCGTCTATGAGTGTATGCCTTACTAACCCTTTCCAATGATCCCAGATTTAGCTATCCCTTGATCCGGTCAAGCTAATTAGATGAGGATGATTAGCTCCAAATATCGATGTTTAATCCTTTTTCCTATCCTTTACCTCTTTGATCCAGCAAGTAAGTATAAGGAGAGTTCTAACGTTGGCCACCATTAAAATCAATCAAAATGAAGGAAAAAATAATACATGCATGTACACTATTCAAGAATTACTTTTTATTAATTTCTATGTCATTAATTCTTCATGATTCCCACAACCCTAGTTGTGGAATTAGCTACTCATAACTATGTGTTCACAATTAATAATATTCAAGTTAAAAGAAATCATAAACTTACGATGAAAATTATGAAAACCCAAATATCTTCAATAAAATCCAAACGTAAAATAACGATAACAAAAATGCAAATTCGAGAATAAAAGCTCAAAAGTAGTTTAAGCTATATTCTCAAACCCAAAAAAATTTACATACAATAATTTGAACCTAAGAAGTGTATATATAGACAAACTTTCCTAAATAAATATGGATTTGGAAACCATAGGAAACTAAAAGTCGATTTGGGTCTACGGATTATTTATACGGGTCGTAATAATTCAGACGAGTCATCGACCCAGCTTGTAATCTTTCACATTGCACTGAGGAATTCTTCTTCTTCACGGCCAATCTCTACGGCTCGTAACTTTAAGGATGACTCGTCAAAATGGGGTCATTGACATTGTCTTTTCTGCACCACTTGTAACTTCTAGCTACAACTGATTCCTACGACTCGTATTAATGTAGACAAGCCATAGATGGCACTCGTTTCCTTCACTTTTCCTTGACGACTTATGTAGACGACCCCTACTTATGAGAACGAGTCGTTCCCTTTACTCATAGTCTTTAGTTCAACTTTTATTTTCTCTTCTGCCTTTTAACGACTGATACCTACGACCCGTATAATTAATGATGTGTCATAGGATGGGCCCGTATAAGTACCAAAAACACATTCCTTCAATGCTGTGATTTATCAACCAACTCTCCGGCTTAGTTTCCTGCAAAATAAGCACAACCAACATCAAATATGCTAACACATGCTTAAAAGACATGCACATTCTTAAGTTTTAATGCATTAAAAGTATCGTAAATCCATGGTACATCAACACCCTCAACTTAAAATAGTTTCTTGTCCTTAAGCGACACTACTATACTACAACGACACCATGCAAAACAAGATTAAGAATGTTCAGCAGTCATAGGCTATTAACTCCCATTCCTTTTCAATTTCCATTCATGATACTATGGCAACCCTTATCTCAAATCAAACTAACTTATGTGGATGAATGCTAGACACTTCAACACCACTAGACAATTAACATGCCAAAAATAACATTCACCATTTTTATGACTATTTGGACAATGCCACGTGTGCCCTCACTGAACAAAAGTCCTTTTTTCGCTCATGAATTGCATTTATTCTTTAAACTTCAGGGACGTGTGAAAACACTCACTCACAAAAGAAATTCAGACTTTCATACACAATAGGCTTGCCCTTATTTTTAATACATAGACTCTTGAACTGTTGGACTAGGATCACTAGGACTTTTGTGGCTTGTAACGTAGGTTCAAGAGCAGGTGTGGTGCATTTAGATTTTAGTGACTTTCGGTCCTCCTCAAACACTATATTAACTTTGAGTCCACCTTTTACAACTCATACTTTGTTTCACTCTTTTTCTTCGCTTGTTGCTTTTGCCTTAGGTGTGGCTTTTATTTGTTGGTTTTACAACTTTTTTCTTTATTATTTTTTTATACTTTGTACTTCTCTTTGATAACTCTTTCTACACCATTTATTCGTCTTAGCCAACCACCTTTTTTTGCCTTTTCACACATTGTTTTTTCAAACCTTTTCCTTCTTTTATTTTTCTTTTCTCACACCCCTTCTTTTCTCGCTTTCCTCTCATAGTAGCCACCCTCAACTTAGGATTTTGGCCTGAGTTGAGGTGCACATTATCCTTGGAGGGACCAAGGCCAAAAAAGGGGATTACAATTTGGATTAGGAACATTTGAAACACATGTTTATTTGATCAAAAAGGTCTTTTAGAAGTTTATATCTTTGGTTCAAAGGGTAAAACAATGTTTGGTTTGTTATTTTAAGGCTAAGTGGACTAAGTCAAAATGGCCTATGATCCTTTCCTAGTCAACAGTTCAATCATCATAGTTTAACCAACGGGGCAAGTTCTAGATTGGCACAAATAGTCCGAACACACAAATACCTCACATACACTTGGCAACAAGTTTTAATGTTAATCATCAATCTTTGGTTCATGTTTTAGTCTAAGTCATATGTTATCATACTAGTTTACATCATGTCACACAAATATCCTACATAGTCAATCTATCAAAGAAGCAGTCACAATAATTCAAGAAAATTTCAGAAGGGGTCTATTTTATTCATTTAAAATCTAGCCTTCATGCCATAGATCCCTACTCTTATTTTATATTTACGTCCTAAACATACCAGTTCAACATAAATTAAAAAGATCCTATGGGAAAATAGAATACAGGCAAGAAAACTCCAAGGATTTAGTCGAGTGTCTAGGGTACTCATACTTCGCCCAGATACTAGTGCATTCATTCATAACCGCCCACCCCTACTTGAAAATATTTGCATTGTCCTCAATGCAATACAACAAATAGAAAAAACAATAAGGGGGAAAGGAAAAAGAACATGTAGCGCCAAATTTTATATAGTGGCATCCGGGTTCATAGGTGTGGAACCTGGTGCAGTAGCATATGGTGCCACAGTGGTCTGTGCATCATTATTAGTATCAACATAGGAGCTCAAAGCTCTAATAGCATACTGCCTCTCCTCCTCTCGCTGTATCTCCTCAGTCACTATAGATGCCCGAGTGGCCTCCTCAATATCCTAGGTCTCCCTTATTTTTCTCTTTCTTGCCTCATCCCTGTCTGAAGTTGAATCCTCAGTAGGGGTCTCTTTTCTTGGACCACCTCAAACTCATTATCCACAAATAAATCAAAAAACTGCGGTGGCTGAACAACAGGCAAAGAATTTGGCATAGGGGTTGGCGTAGCTAGGGATATGATCTCTGCATGGAGTGCTCCTATCTAAGTTCTAATGGAAACAATATCAAAACTGGACGAGTCCTGCAACCTAGTATTCACCCTCAGCTCAAAGGCATCAATACATGCCTAAATCTGTCGCTCTCGATCAGCTAAGGCAGCTTCAAACTTTGCTACCATGCGCTCATTTAGAAAGGGAGCACGCTGCTATCCGAATGGGTTTGTATCACCTTTAATGAGCCCTGGGTCTGTATTTCTATTCACTTTAGTCAATAGATCGACCCTGGAAATTAATGGAACTATAGCATCCCTATACAGTGAAAACACAAGACACGGGAAAGGGATTGTAGTATTCCGCTGAATCGCCCTCTCATGAATATCTAAAATAAATGATCCTCACCATATCTACCGCATAATCATCCATCAGGCATGCTACGATCATAGATCAATCCAAAGTCAAATGGTTGTCCACATTGGTCGGGCAGAGTCAGTGTCTAACAATGGTTGACCAAAACTTAGCCTCGAAGTTTAGTGACGCCTTCTTGATTGGGGTTGGGTGTGACACCCAATATATTGTGATGCTATGCTCTGCTATATAACCCATAACCCATTTAAGTAGCTCTCCACATTGCACTAGATCCCGCATGGCATTTGTATCATAAACCACCTTTATTTTCTGATCAAACTCCATTATTGGGACTGCTGGTGGAAAGTTGGGGCCGTAGATGATACGTCCAACAATAACCTCAGATAGACTAATTGGGATCTCCCAAACCAATGTGGTCAAGAGGACGGGCTGCTCTAGTTCCTTTGTTTAGAAGGAGCCAACTGCTTGATTGTGGCCACATATAAAACATAGAACTCGCGGACTATGTTAGTGCTGTAATTCCTAGTGTGCTCAACCATGCAATCCAGTTTGTGGAGATGGAACAATTCACAAATCTCAGGAACTGCTTCCAGCCCAGCTGTGATCACATGCGGCTCCTCAGTAATGGGTCTCTTAAACTCTGACGATCATTTCTCTATTGCCCCATTTGTAGAAATCTAAAAGCTCAGGAATGCACTACTACCTCGGTTGACCTCCTATGCAGATTAGTATAGAGGGATGCTCATATAGGGATGCTTGTACTTTGACTTCCCTATGGAGGATTCGGATCCTAAAGTGGATGGTGGTACAGAATCATCGTCACTCTCTTCTACCTCTGTTGAATCTCCCTCTTGAGAGTAGGAGAGTGTGGGTGCTGTAGATATGTGGGGAAGGGGAATTCTCCATATGGTTCCAGTAAAGAGATGACTTGGTTGGAGTGTTGTGTTTTGGATTTCCTCATTAATGGTGCCACAGAGTCATGAGAGAACTCCTCATTGGAAGTACTAAGTAATGCATCTATGGGCACATCTTTGAGGCATCGTCTAAAGTTTTCTACGGCTTCCTTCTTAGATGGCTTGCTCTTCCCACTACCCTTTTTTGATGGTTTTTTTGGAGATATTATACCTGTGGAGGGATAATTAGGATACAAACCTAACAAGAAAAACAAGAAAAGAAAGAAAAGAAAATAACTAGATAGTCACAGTTTGTTGGTCCTACGAAGGTAAATCTGCGGGTCGTAAAGGAGAAAATGGCCTATAGACTCAACTCGTAGACGCAGACCAGCAGGTGTTGAGTCTCTAAAGTTCATCTACGAGAGTATCTTATAACCCATAGAAGTTACTACGGATCGTAAGGTTCAGTCGTAGACTTAGACCTGCATATTGTAGTCTTTGAAGTTTGTCTTAGAGAGGACCTTACGACCCGTAAAAGTTTCTACAGATCATAAGGTTTAGTCGTAGACTTAGTTTTATGCTACTAGAATTTTATCATTTTATTTATATGAGTCCAATGCACAAGATGTATAATACTCTACGAACCGTAATTAGACTCGTGAACCTTGGTGAATGTGAAGACTTAACCACTTTTCTGGAAGTGTCGTTTATGAGGGGTAATTGTGATCCGAAGAATGATCTACGAATCATAGAAAACCATCATTTAAACCATTCAAGATTCAGTGATTACATGAACAAATACATTTCAAAATAATATTTCGTACTTGTTTTGTCTTATTCAATTATAAGCATAATTTCAACAAAACCTAGTGCTCCCAATTTACATTTTAACAAATCAAAAACCCAAAGTCACAAAACACCCATACTCTAGTAGTTGGCCTATTCTATTGACGAGTCTTACGGATGAGGCGTAGAGGAGTATACGAGTCGTAAATAGGCTAGTACTAGTCCTTACGTGTGAAAGATCCTAATTGGACTATAAATCTCCTTTGACGATGGGTAAGTACGTCTCGTAGGGTTATTTACGACTCATAGAAAACCCCCGCCTAAGAAATTTTCAAGTTCAGAAGGTGAACTTACACAGGCAACACAATAGTCAAATTCAGTCACCCCTATTTAGTTAATTAAATAAAAAATTCATTACCACTCAGAACCCTAATTTACGCATTAGCTCAATTATTTTTTGCAATCTCAAACAAAACCTAGTTTCGTTTTGAAATAATTATTCAATCTTATTAAACAATATAAGCAAGGTAATTGTGAAATGTATCATTGAAAGATCAACTTACCATAGGGGAGAAGTAAATCCTCTAAATTTTAAATTGGGACTGAACTTGGGCTTGATATTCCTATATGCTCAAAGAGTTAGGGGTTTTAGATTTTTGACTGTTTTATGCTTCAAATTGTGTGTATTTATGATGGAATTTAGTGAAATTGATTTGGAAGAGAATAGGAACAGGGTCTTTTTATGATAGATTTTAATGTTTCAAATTTCTTTTATTTTATGGTTTTAACTTATGAGGGCCGGGTCAATTATATTATCTGCGAAATAGGCAAGCTATGACCCGTAATAGGAAATAAGGGTCGTAGGCTTGCATCGTAGATTATCTCAAAAGAAAGGAAACGTACCTGGAGTCCATGAGTGTAGGCTATGAGTCATAGAAGTTTCTACGGGTCATAGAGTATACTCGTAGACTTAAAACTGCTTCATCTATTAAATCTGGAGTTTGACGAGTCAAGTGTACGAGCCGTAGTAATTACAATGACCCATACACGAGACTCATGTATCTTTCTGAGTCCTCTTCTATTTCTAATAATTTCAAATTGGCATGGGCACATACTCATCCTTTGGCCTATTTTTTATGCTTTTTGTGACTCTAATTTGACATGGTCCTTAACAAAGTCTATGTTATCCAAAAATCTAACAAGTAAAAGTTCATGAGTAAATTGGGTTGTCTCCCAAATAGCTCTTGATTTAACGTTATGGCACGACATAGATAAACTTAGTTACTCATACTTCACTAAGATTCCATGCCTCCATGATTTTCATTTCATCCTCTATGCCTATGTATGCTTTGATTAATTGACCATTAACTTTGAATTTCATACCATCCTTCTTTTCTAGCTTGACCGCACCATGTGGAAAGACTTGACTCACTCTAAGTGGTCCCAACCATTTTGACTTGAGTTTACCAAGGAATAAATGCATCCTTGAGTTGAAAAGAAGGACCAAGTCTCCAAGCACAAATGTTTGCTTTTCAATTTTTTTGTCGTGATATTTCTTCATTCTTTCTTTGTACAAGGTTGCGCTCTCATATACATTTAGGCAAAACTTATCAAGCTTGTTTATTTGATTCATCCTTTGCTTTGATGCGGCATCCCAATCCATGTTCAATTTCTTCAATGCCCACATAGCTTTGTGTTCAAACTCTATGGGAAGATGACAAGATTTTCCAAAAACAAGTTGATAAAGTGACATACTTATGGGCATCTTGAATGCAGTACGGTAAGACCATAGAGCATCATTAAGCTTCCTTGACCAATTCTTTCTATTTGTGCTCACCTTCTTTGCAAGTATTTGCTTGATTTCACGATTTGAGACTTTAACTTATCCACTAGTTTGTGGATGATAAGGAGTTGCTACACAATGTCGAACCCCATACTTTTAAATAATGCTTTGAACAAATAATTATGAAAATGGGAACCTCTGTTGCTGATTATTGCCTTTGGTGTACCAAATATTAAGAAGATGTTATGCTTGAGAAAGGCGATGGCATTCCTTGCTTTATTGTTGGGAAGTGCAAAAGCTTCAACCCATTTAGATACGCAGTCAACCGCAACGAGGATGTATTTCATTCCACTTGAACTCACAAAAGGTCCCATGAAGTCTATTCCCCATACGTTGAACAATTCAATAACTAGAATAGGAGTGAGTGGGAGCTCATGTTTCCTTGAAATTCTATCTTCCCTTTGGCAACGATCATAAGACTTGGCAAAATCATGAGCGTCCTTATGAATTGTTGCTCAGTAGTACAACACATTGTAGGATCTTGTAGGCTGTCCAGATACCACTATGATGGCCTCCGATGGGAGACGAATGGCATGCTTCCAAAATACTCATGATTCCTACTTCAGGTACACACGATGAATAATCCCATATCTACAAACACGGAACAAGTATGGTTCTTCCAAAAGAACTTCTTCACATCGGACATGAACTTGCGGTGTTGGTGAATATTTAAATCGGATAGCACTATATCATTAACCAAATAGTTGACAACATTGGCAAAAACTCTTGTTCGGTCACGATGTAGTTTCTTTGAGCAATATTAAGGGCTTTGATAGCATAGTATATTGGATGTAAAATCTTCTCACGCCTTTGTTCCAATACTATGCCAAGTGCTACTCCACTTGCATCACACATGATTTCAAAGGGCTGCTCCCAATCTGGTGCAATAATGATAGGAGTTGATACTAACCTTTTCTTCAACTCTTCAAACTTCTAGACAAGCTTCATTAAAAACAAACCTTGTCTCTCTCTCTAGTAGTTTGCATAAAGGATGAGCTATTTTGGAGAAGTATATGATGAAGCGGTGATAGAATTCGATGTGTCCCAAAAAGCTTTGAATACCTTTTTACAGAGATGGGAGGAGGTAACTTTGCGATTACCTCAATCTTTGCTCGATCTACCTCAATGCCTTTGTTTGAAATCTTGTGACCCAGCACTATGTCCTCTTTCACCATAAAGTGACACTTCTCCCAATTTACCACAAGGTTGGACTCTTTACATCTTTTTAGTACGTCTTGGAGATGTGCCAAGCAATCCTCGAATGATTCACCCACCACTGAAAAATTATCCATGAACACCTCAATTATATCTTCCACCTTGTTCGAAAATATAGACATCATACAACATTGAAAGTGTCATGACCCGACCTAGGGCCTAGTCGTAACACAACGATCGAAACCCCAAAGGAGCTCCAACCAATCCTTGTGTACATATCATAAGCATTCATAAGCTAAAATATAAAACCAAAAACATCATAAGAGAGTCTAAAACATGAATAGAAATCTGAAAATGTCTTATGACAACATAGACTCAAACATATGTCTAACTAGATGCCTCTAAACATGAGTATGGGCGGGGTCTAAGACATGTCCCTATCTCACCCTCAATATACAACGTAAATAAAAGTCTTTTGAAAAGAAAACAGAAACCAACTTTAAACTAGTCATCGATCAATGAGGACTCACCATAACACAGTCGGATAGAGAACGCCTACTAGTTACATGGACGATTAGGATCTTCAACCTCCACCCCTACATTATGAGACAATGTAGGAAAAATGTATGAATTGGTACATTGGAATGTACTATGTATGAGGGCATGATATACAAGGATGTAGATATGCGTTCTTGAAAGTTTAGATATGGTTGTAGATAACATCTAATACACTCACTTAAAACCCTTAACAAGAAGTCATCAATAGACTACTACAATCATTCACATATCTACAACCACACATTCAAGCCTACCATTCTAACCACTTTATGGCTCCCTTGAAGTCAACATCACTTAATAATTTTTGCGTCTACCCTAGCATCTCTACATCCTCATCGATATTCATTCCTACCAAAGGTCACACCAATATATTCTTACCTATCTATTGACCATAACAAGGTCTCATCTAGCTCTTCCTCTATTTTTATAACCTCAAATGGGGCAAGAAAGCCACAGTTTATCAAAACACGAAATAGACACTCTCTTTCCATCTATCATGACCCCAAACTAGAGCCTTAAGACAACAACTAAATCTACCCTTGAATACTGAATCATGGCCCTTCCATTAAGAATAGACTCATTAGGGAATTAAAACTTGACTCAATGAGTTCTACAATCTATAGAAGCATGATACCAATCCATATCAATCGTAATCATTTCAAAAAGAGAATTCATACTTATCAGATGAAGCACCACGCTAAGTTTGGGGACCCATAGAGGGGTAGGGCTGAGATCGAAGACGACTATCCTTATCAATCTTAGAAACCCTTGGACAATGCCTTAACTTATGATCCTTCGCACCACAACCGAAATATACACCCAAACCGGCTAGACAATCTCCCGATTAGTACCTTCCACACTTTTGGCATGCGAGAAAAGCTTGACCACTATAATTGTCACCTTGATATCTAGGGTTAGGCACCCTATCCTTGTGATACTTAGGCACTGAAGTATTATCAAAAGATAATCCATTATCAATTCGAGCCTTCTTAGTCATCCTAGGAACCTCCTTAAGCGTTTCCTCTTCAATTTACTCGGCATGAGTCATTAGTCTAGAGATATCCATTTTCTTTATTAACATGGATGTCTTACATTCTTGAACAACTAAATCTAAAACCCCTGATATAAACTTACTCATTTAGGCTCAAGGGTCGAACACGAAAATCGGAGCATACTTGGACAACTTCATGAAGTTAAGGGAATACTCTCTCACACTCATACTCCCTTGCTTCAAGTTGATAAATTCCATCACCTTCTCCTTCCTCAACTCTAAGGGAAAGAAATAGTCAAGAAATGCACCCTTAAAACTTTCTCAATCTATAGGACCCTCATTCACTCTTTCGGCCTTCCATTAGTTGTACCACACTTAACGACACCCTTGAGTTGGTAGGCCGCCAACTCCACTTTTTCTTCTGATGTCATTCCCATAATGCTCACTATTTTATAGACCTCATCAATGAACTTTTGAGGATCCTCATCAACCTTTGATCCATAAAACTCTGGAGGATTCATTCGTGCAAAGTCCCTTACTCTTGAGTCCGGAGTAGAAACATTAGGAGGAGCCACAACATATTAGTTGGTCACTACTTGGGCTAGCATAGTAATGGAGGTTTGGAACTCCGCATTAGTCACTTGGTCCGGTAAAGAACCATTATCTTGAGGAGCTGGGGGAGCTTGGGCTTCATTAGCATTGTCTCCCTTTGGCGATGGTGGTCTTCTTGGAGCCATGTTTCTGAAAATCGCAAACAAAGACTATTAGGGAAAAGAAGCCTTATGATAAACTCTATAGCACGACATGGATCATGAAAGAAGTGAAAATTTTCTAAGACGCCTCATAGACTCCTACTCATAAGTGTGGCACGCTTCACATCCATGAATAAGACTCTACTTGACATGGCATGTGGGACACCCTAGGATACTTGAAAAACCTTGTGTTCTAATACCAAGTTTGTCACGACCCGACCTAGGACCTAGTCGTAACACGGTGATCGAAACCCCGAAGGGGATCCAACCAAGCCTCTTGTACATATAGGACATAATCAATATGAATCATGAGATGCATGACCAATATCTTAAAATATGAGTAAACCCTTGAAAACTTAAAACATCATAATAATATGGTCAATGCATCAAAACATCATTATGAGAACCTTTATACCTTTTCATATACCTTGATGTGTGATAGTACCTTTAACTAACATATAAGACCATGTAAGCTACAACATGGACTCCGATGTACTCTTACATCGAGAAAGAGGAGGCTACTTTGCCAAGGTAGATTGTGTGATGGTATTTTCTGTAACTTTGTGCTATATGTGGATACATTAGTTACACCAATTGGCACTTTAAACCTATGCGGATAACGTAGTTAGGAACTAAAGGTTTCTACTAGGATTTCCTTGGGTAGCTACTATGGCTACTTGACCAAACTCTACCTTAAAGTCCTCTCAGTCTTAGTCATTATCCCAATGGAATTTCATGAAAATATATTCATTAACATAATTAGAAAAGATAATAATAGATATCAATCCTCATTATAGTAAAATCATAAGAGTATCTCATTAACATGGTTGATTCGTAAGAATCTAGGAGTTAGTGAGAATATTCTTTCACCTCTTTAATATGATTGTGTGAGAACTGTCTTATCATACTATAACTTCTTGCTTAAAACATCATTCATAATCTTTCATGAGTCATCTATAAAATTTGGTAATCATTCATAAAACTTTCATTAAAATCACTTGAGAAATCATGATCATGGTTCCTTGAAAACATACTTGAAATAGCATATAATATGGTTCATTGAAATTCAACTTCAAATCATGCAATATGATGTGAATTGTGCATAATTTAATAAATAATCATAGGATAATTCATAATTAAGAAGACTCAATGCATATTCATGAAATTAGAGCTTTTAAAAGAAGAATTCATAGGATAATTGAGGGGAAACTTGGGACTCCATGAGTGAAAAGGCCCATGGATGAATTCCCACATACCGTGAGTTTTGGAAGCCCTAAATTGCTCTTTACTAGGGAACTTAACCTTGAATTTCTCCTTCAATTGCTTGAGGTGGAAGAAGACTCTTGAGAGAAAGCTTTCGAGAGAGGATTTTGGGTTTTGATGTTTGGGTGAGAATGAGAGGGTTAGGTGGACTTAGGGTAGTTAATAGGATAGAGTAAACCCCCCAAAACCATCCACATTCATTAATGAGATTATAGGGAAAAGAAAAAAACACCCTTAAACTTAACTAAAATGACACCAGCACGGAGGGACCACCACAGTCCATGAAACCCACCATAGCTCGTGGTGGTGGTCATGAATAGGAGGCTGATTTTAGAATTGAGGGGGTGACCTCGACGGAGCCCACCATGACGTGTGGTGCCTCTCAAGGTCGGCACCCACTTTCTAACTGGCACCAAGCTAGACCACGATTGATCTTCACGGCCCATGGTCCACTTCAAGGACCTTGAAGGGCTCCTTGAAAGCTACCTGGTGCCAAAAAGCTACACTTTTCAGGGGACTCCTCTTAAACCTCATTTTTCGAATCTTTCAATTTTTGGGGTCTTACAATATCTTCTCTGTGGGAATATTCGTCCTCGAATGGGACTCAAGCTATCATGAATAGAATAGAAAAGAGACATAGCAAGGCAACATGAATGCAAAATTTACCGAAAATGCATAAAACATGGAATATTCAATCCCTAGCTAAAACATGACTTTAAAACTCATTTCAAAATATGAATACATATGAAAACATGAAAATGACTGAAATACATTATTTTGCTGGATGGATCATGATGGAACTAAATACCTCAACTAGGAACGGAAGGAAAGAGATGAAAATATCGTGATGTTATATCGACTTCGGCTTTCCATGTAACACTGTCAAACTCTTGGTTCCTTTATAACACTTTAATTAAAGCTACTTCCTTATTTCTTAGATTTCTAACTTGCCGATCCAGAATCTCAATCAAAACCTTCTCATATGAAAGATTCTCTTTCACACCAATGTTGTCCAAAGGCACAATGAATCTAGCATCACCAACAAATTTCCTTAATAAGGTCACATGAAACACCTGAGCACCGATGCTAACTCAGAAGGAAAATCTAACTCACATACCACCATTTCAATCCACCTTAAAATCTGATATGGACCACATAGCAAGGACTAACTTTCCTTTCTTGCTAAAATGCATCATACCCTTCATGGTGAAATTTTCAAGTAGACCCGGTCATTAACTTCAAACTCAAGTTCTCTTCTCCTCACATCCGAATAAGACTTTTGTCAACTCTAGGCTATTCTTAAGTTTTCCCTAATTAATCTAACATTCTCCATAGCCTCATGCACTAACTCGGATCCTATCAAGGAAACTTCACCAACTTCGAACCAACCAATAGGAGACTTACACCTCCTACCATGTAAGGCCTCAAATGGATCCATCTGAATGCTGGAATGATAACTATTATTATAGGCAAACTCTATCAATGGCAAATGGTCATTTTAGTTACCTTTAAATTAATGACTTAGGCTCTTAATATGTCCTCTAATGTCTTAATGGTATGCTTGGCCTAACCATCTTTTTGAGGATGAAAAGTTATATTAAGCTTCACTTGAGTACCAAGACCCTTTTGAAAATATCTCCAAAATTGTGATGTAAATAGAGTACCTCAGTCTGCAATGATAGACAATGGGATACCATGAAGCTTAACCAACTCTCGGATATACAATCTAGCATTGTCCTTGGCTGAATATAAAGTTTTAACAGAAAGAAAATAAACTGACTTAGGCATTCGGTCAATAGCAACCCAAATTGAATTATGTTGCCGACGAGTATGAGGCAAACCTGTAATGAAGTCCATATTCAAGGGTTCCCACTTCCAAGTAGGAATCTCAATATCTTGAGCCAAATCTCCTAATTTTTTATGCTCAACCTTTACTTGTTGACAATTAGGACACATAGCCAAAAACTCCACAATATATCTCTTCATTCCATTCCACTAATACACTTCCCTCAAATCACGATACATATTTATGGAACCTGGATGAATAAAATACTGACAACTATGAGCTTCGAACAAGATCATTTCCCTCAAGCCATTAATATCGGGAACACACAATCGGCTTTGATATCTCAAAACACCATCTCCCCCTTAGGAGAAAGCCTCAATGGCTTTTTCAGAAACTGTTTTCTTCAACTCAACCAATGTAGAAGCATTATCTTGCTTGGCCTTAACATCTGCCACAAGAGACGATTCAGAACCATTTTGGATAATAACACCACTATCCTCGGAATCAATCAATCGAACACTCAAACAGACTAATTTATTGACATGTCAAACTAACTCTTTCTTCTCGTTCTCAACACGGACAATATGGTTCATGAAAAATCTACTAAGATCATTGTTACCACATTGGCCTTTTTTGAATGGTACAACACACTCATGTCATAATTCTTCAATAATTCAAGTCATCTCCTTTGTCAAAGATTCAAATTCTTTTGAGTGAACACATATTGCAAGCTCTAATGATCGGTGAATAGTCTCCAAATCTTCAAGGTAAAAACTACCACTGCTAACACCAAGTCATGTGTTGGGTAGTTTTTCTCATGCACCTTGAGTTACCTAGAAGCATAGGCTATCACCTTACAATTCTGCATTAGAACACAACCAACACCAACTCATGAAGCATCGCAATAAGCAATAGACCCATCGAAACCTTTCGACAAAGTCAACACCAGAGTGGAGGTAAGCCTATCTATCAACTCTTGAAAACTCTTTTCACATGCCTCAAACCATTGGAATTTCACCTTCTTTTGAGTCAAAGTAGTCAAGGGCGATATAATGGAAGAGAAACCTTCCACAAGCCATCTATAATAACCGATTAAGCTCAAAAAACTCCAAATATCATAAGAAGACAATGGTCTAGGCCAATTCTTAGCTGCTTTGATATTTTTTGGATCAACTATAATACCTTGTCCGGATATGATA